>NC_135433.1:53392765-53692765 GCF_051991255.1 Vanacampus margaritifer
GTGTGGGAGGTTGTCCAATATGCATTTCCAAAAGCATATTATCTACTTGATACAAAGAATATGACGTTCACTGGAAAGTCAGCTGTTTTGTTGAAATGGGGAAGTCTTCATGTTAACCCCAATAATGACTGATGGCTCACTTTGTAAGCATGCATTACCTGTGTCTGCGTCAAGCCCAATTTTGCGGCCAGGTCGGCCCTCTCAGGCAAAGCAAGGTACTGGGTTTGCTGGAAGCGTTGGTTGAGGGCTTGGAGCTGCAGGCTGGAGTAAATGGTCCGAGGCTTACGGATCTTCTTTCCGTTCCCGTTGAGCCGTAGCTCTCCATTTTCTAATATTGTGATGGGCTTCTCATGTTCTAGTTGAGGAGAGAAGAGAGCAAAGAATGCCTCAAAAGGTTCTCAACAAATGTGCTTTTAGTTTCTTTCACAGCTGGCTTTTGTTTCGCACGTGCACATTTCGTTTCAGTAAATGTAAATTTGGTAAATTGATTGTTTATTCTTGCCAACTATTGTACAAAAGAGATTCCTTCTCCTTTTCCCCATCTATTAGAATTAATGTTCACTTGTCTGACCTTTGTTATGACACTGGAGTGGAATGAAAGTACAGCCCCAGAAGAAGCACAGTTAACTAATCATGCAACATGCAAAAGTGTAACCCCTCTGCAATCACATGAACAAAAGTTTTGATACTAAACTGTTAAAAACATTGAATTTTTTTGTAACGTTAGACTTAAAGAAAGATACAGATAGGCCCACTAAACGTTGATCTGGAGCAAACGTTTACATTTGCAAGAAAACAAAATGCCTTTTCTTTCAAATTTTTTTTTTTAATACCAGCACAAAACATTTATTTCTGAGGCAACTGAATCTGTGAATTTAAAATGGTAGCTATATTTCTCACATCTTTACATCAAAATCAATTGAATATTAAAAATGTGCAAGAAAGAATCGATGATGGTGAAACTCTCGGTCTCTCTCCTCTCTCCAACATTAGTGTAATTTCCAAGGAAACTTTTAAAAAGATGCTAGTGGAAAATCGGACATAAGAATTAGGCCTCAAAATGAAGTCCAGTCCCAACCCCAAATGAGGCTGCAGGCACAAGGAGTGTTTAGTTTGATCTGACCAAAATGGGAACAGCATTTGGGATCACCTTCGTATTAATATTAAAAACATCTTATGTCGTAAAAATCAAATAGAAGTTGAATGAAATGGACAAACCCACCTTTATCCTCCAGCCTGGTGTGGCCCAGCCCGCCGCCGTGGCCCGCGTGCGGGTAGGAGAGGTACGACCCGGGTTGGTGCGCGCTCACCGGGCTGTGGTAGGACGGGTACGCGAGAGGACGGCCGTAGGAGTGTGAAGACGACTGGAACGGGCTGTCGTGCTGCGTGGCTGCGTGCAGACTGTGGAACTGGTAAGGATTGTGCGGTAATCCCGGGGAGGACTGCTGGTGTCCGGGGTAGCTGTGGCCGCCGCATTCCAGAAAGGCTGACTTGGAAGGATCGGGGGAGACCAGAGTGTCCGCCATAGAACTCATAGTCATCATTGGGATGCTGCTAAGAAGTCTTGGTTTGTCATATTAGAAGGAATCCTCCGCCACCGGTAACGAACCAGAACACATACGGGTCCAAGCGCGCCGAACCCCAGAGTAGGTAAAAACAAACAAACAAAAATACAAATAAAATAAAATAAAATAAGTTTTATACTATTGAAAACAAAAACGGTCTACTTTTTTTGTCTGAAATGGCACACGGGATTTATTTTATTCTTCACCGCTCCGCTGCAGGGACGCGCGTGTGTGCGTGTCAAGCTCAAGTCAGTCAGTGTGTGCCAGCAAGACGCAGTGTGCTTCTCAACTTGGCGCTTCGCACACCACAAGCTCATTGGCTCTCAAGGAAGGTGCAGGAGGAACATCAATCACAAAATTGCAAAAGTGCTCGTGCAGCACAGACATTGACTTAATAATCACCACTTAAAATCAAATTGTCGCTACAAGCCTTTGGAAAAAATCCTAATAACATCAAAACGACAACAAACACACGAGGCCGATCATATCAGGTGCTTTTTTTTAATTTGAAAATTCCACAATATTTTTTTATGCGAATGAAAAAAAACTAACACGTTATTAACAGTCCCTGTAAACCCCCCAACACACACACACACACATTTTTTTAATTAGTATTATTTGTGTGTGTTATTTGGCCCAACAAAGTGCCACATTAAGTGTTTTCAAACATTGTGGGAAAAAATGTGGAAATATTTTATAATATTCACTTTACCATCAATGGCAAATAAGGCAATATTGAAAAATTTTACAGGATAAACTAATTATGTGCCAAAATAACACACACACACACGCACACGCACATACACAAAACGAAAGCAAATTATTGGAATAAATAAATAAATGAAGCAATTATTAATGAAAAGTAATAAGATTAATTTAAATAGGACTTTTCAAGCATGGGAGAATCAAAACAAAAACAGGCATTTTAGCAGCCTTGCGGAAAAGGCAAAAAATCTACAAATTAGATAGTAGTTAAAAGTTTTTAAAACATCTTATCTCGTTCCTAAACGAATGTGTCTCATTTATTGAAGTTTGTGTTATTTTCAGATGACACAACTATTTTAGTTTCTGGTGAGAAAATGCAGCTTATTTTGGATACAATTATCTCCGAATTTAAGAAAGTAAAAACATGGCTTGATAAACACAAGTTATCAATACATTTCAACAAAGCAAAATTAGTTGTGTTTGTTAGTGTTAAAATAGGGAACTGCGCAAAATTGCAAATTGAAAGTGTAGACATAGAAAGAGTAAATGAGATTAAATTACTGGGGGTAATTGTTGATAATAAAATCTGCTGGAAACCACACATTCAATATATTGGATCCAAACTTTCTAAAAGCATCTCCATTGTGACAAAAGTCAAACATTTTCTCAACCAGAAATCATTACACATTCTGTACTGCTCTCGAGTATTACCATATTTAAATTATTGTTCAGAAGTTTGGGGAAACACTTACAAGACATCATTACAACCTGTTTCTGTTGCAAAAAAAGAGCTATAAGAGCAGTCCATAATGTAGGATATCTCCACCACACCAATACACCGTTTCTACAATCTAAAACTGTAAAATTATTTGATCTTGTGGAATTTAATACTGTACAATGGGTGTATAAAGCTAGACATAATTTACTGCCAGGCAATATTGAAAATATGTTTTCAGAGAGACGGGGGAAGTTATGGTTTGAGGGGAATGCATAACTTAAAGACAATGTATTCAAGAACAATACTGAAGAGTTTTTGTACATCTGCATGTGGAGTGAAAATTTGTAACAGGCTGAGTACTGATTTACAACAATGTCCAAACATAGACCAGTTCAAAAGGAAATATAAAATCAACATTTTGGAAAAGTATAGGAAAGAAGTGCTTTTCAATGAAAAGTAACATTGGTTGATGTTATTATTATTATTGTGTTATTATTAGTATTGTTGCTATTGATAAGAAAAAACATGTACTGTATATGTAAAAGTATGACAATATATGCATAAGGCACACTGTTCAATGTGTTCACTATTAATAATTACTATAATAACCTTGATTAATAATCAATATATATTAGCTGTATACTAGCAGTTTTTTGTTTGTTTACTATACATACCTACTATTTATTATGTAACGGATGTTAAAAGGAGTACGACCTGATAAGTTTATACTTCTTCCTACTCCTTTTCGAACATGTATATGTAGCTCATGACTGAGGGAAACGCTGTAGAACTTTATGTTGCTTTCATTGCTTGAATGTTGTGTTTGTTGTTTTGTATATTTTGTCTTTACACATGTACTTCTACAATCAGTTAGTTTTTTCTTTATATACCTGTTCGAAATAAAATTGAAAAAAAAAAAGTGTGTTTGTCTGCAAAAGGAAACCAAAGCACACATTTATGGAAAAGAGCATGCATTATTTTCCAATTTGCTGTGAAATTTGTATAATTAATGCACATGCACCTATACGGATGCACCACAAGCTTTAACAGGATAGCCTATATTTTTTCCTTGTTTGTGCCTTTTATTTCTGATGCATACGAAGCTGATAGGATGATTGCACATCCAAGACAGCGCGCTCTTGCTTTCATCTGCTCTTTCCAACATTCCTTTCTTGACTAACAACGCATGCACACGCCCTCCTTGCTGTGTCAGTGCTGTAATTGAGTGGCAAAGTCAAGTCATGCCTTTTCTTTTCACACTTTTTCAGTGGGTAAAGGTGAACAAGGCAGTTGGCAGGACTGTGGAGTGATGCAACAGGTTTGCAAATGTCATTCATAAACTAATTAAAGTTTCAACTGCCATTGAGTTTAATTCTCAAGGTGTCATATCAGGGGCAATGTTTTGCCTAAATCACCATGGAATATTCAAAGACAATATTCGGACAGCTGATTAAAATTGGCTCATAGCCAAATCCCATTAATTTGTCAAACTGCAATTTGTCTTCCGTTGTGAAGCAGGATGAGTTACTGTTCGGACTTGACAAGGTGTTTTGTGGTAACGTAAGCCCATTGACACTCGGAGAAATGGAAAAGGAGTGGCGATGATGGAGAAAAAAGATGCTTTGTCGGAGGTGTGTTGTATTGTGAAATCAAAACCCGCAACAAACATTTAAATTACCATTTTTTAGTTATTTTGTTTTAAATCAAATATGCCCCCCCTCTTTTTTTTTTTCTTTGTTGGCTGAGGGTGATGATACAATTCATAAAACCACACATCAAATGCAAAAAAAAATACCTTAATCCTACAAAAAATGATGTCTCTCAGCACTTATCCTCCCACTTTCATTCTCATCTTCTCTTGACCCAAACGCAGGGAGCAAAAGTAGTAAGGTAGGGATGCAGTCAAAAAGGGGATTTAATTAAGAAAAAAGCAAACAAGGTACTTGGCAAAAATAACAAAATAAACAATGTCCAAAACCATAAGTCAAAGCAACAAACCAAACAGGAACACGGCTAGGCAAGGAGATGATGACGACAGGACATGGCATGGGTGTGACAATGAGAATGACTCGACAAGGACTGAAAGAAAACAGGGAACTAAGGCCCCGCCCACACGAAAGTCAGTTAAATATATACTCACAAGTTTCTTACCGTTTAAGACCGTTGGTCCATACGATGGCGTGGTTCCGGAGCCTAAAACCAAACACTTTTGAAACCGGGCTCCAGAGTGGAAAGATTTCAAAACGCGCCCCGTATGTGTCCGTCTGGACACCATATGCACGATACTCCTCCAGTGATGACGTAATGGTCGCAGCTCGATGACGACGCATTGTCGTAGATTCATGACGTATGCGCCAATTCTTGCGTGACTGCGCGCGAACCGTCTGTCAACAACAATGGCGGATAGCCGTGTCGTAGTTGTTTTGCGCAGCCTCCTTAGCTTGCTCGTGCTTTTGCAGCAAAATATTTTGCTTCTTTATTCCCACGTTCAACAAGCGGTGTTGTACTTGAATCACCCGTCATCGTCACTTCTCCAGTGTTTGTCTTTTTTCATGTTGTTTTGATATATGCCAAGCCATGTTTGTTATGTAGATTGCAATAAAGTTAGAAGAAAAAGTGTTTTCCTTGTGGCTGCGGTACAGCGCCACTACAGACTTGGCATATACATTACAGCTGTTAAAGCGTCTCCTTTTGGACACACGCAAGTCTTGAAGTGCTTCTGTGTGTACGAGATTTGTTTGAGGAACAAAGTCGGCTTTGCTTCTGTCTAGACGGGGCCTAAATACACATAGTAACGAGACACCTGGACAAGACACACGAGGCTTGGGGAGCTGATTGGGTAACACCAAAGACCGGGATGACAAGAACAGGAGGACACGATAAAACTTGACGAGACATTGACAAAGGGAGACACACAAGGAAAACATGACCCATAAACAAAACCAAAACACAGACAATGACACTCACTCTGCAAAAAGTGCTCAGCCTCAGCTGTATATTTTCATATAGTCCTTACTTCCTTACTGAAGTAGGAACGATTAACCGCTGAAGTGTTTGGCCAGGTGGCACATGCAGTCAATTACATGGCCAATTAGCTTGTGCCGTATCATTTTGAATAGCATTAGAATGCTTCCTGCAATGTTAAAATGCATGTTAAGTCTATTTGAAAAGTGTTATTTTGAATTGCAATGTGTGTAAAGCACAGTGTGTTTAGACCTGAGACTTTGATTTTGCTCTTTTGTGTCTCAGTTGAAATAATTGAGCTATGAGTGTCAATTGAAAAAACTGTAAAATGGGGGAAAAGGCCAGCAGGAGCTCAGTCTGTGTCAAGGTCAATAACCGGATGTGTGCAGTGTGCTGGACTGTGGAAAGCGTACTGAGGGATGTTGAATCCCGTTTCGCAATCTCGAAGTCTGACGGACGCGTGTGGGTTTGCCAAAGGGAAAGAGAGCATTACCCGCCTGGCTGCATTGTGTCATCGCTATGGTGGTGTAAGAGTGATAATGATATAGGCTAGTTTTTCTTAGAGTTAGCTTAGGCCAGGGGATTCAAATCCAATCGTACATGGGAACAGAATTTAAAGTACACTTTAGGTAGGTCGATTGGCAATGAGAGGTTCCAGAACGGAATGATACTGCACCGGCCTCACTTGGCCTCTGTTGCTTTTCCATCACAACAGGTGGCAATCAATTTATAAGTACTATGAGCATGCCTAATGCTAGCATGCAGAGATTCAACAATAGCGGCCCCATGATTGACCCCTGGGGAAGCCCACAGGTCATAGTCAATTGGTCTGAGAAAGTTACTGCACCTAGCTGTAGAAGCACCTTTCTATCCAGCTGCACTCTGGCACACTTATCCAGTTGAAACCAGTTTAGACCATCTGATCACACACATTTTCACATGGGCTAGGCTGAGCTGTTCCCCGTATGGGTGGGCGGCCAAGACAGTATAAGAGTGGAAATTATTTTGAATAGATAAGACCTTCATCCGCATTCAACAGATTAGGCTCCACAGCTGTGTACTCAATCTTTCTGGCATCCAGTAAATAGTTGAACTGAGAATATGCAGTCTCCTGGTTGTTATTACAAGTATTAGTATTGTGAGCATTAAACATAAAACAACTAGTTAAAGTTCCCATCTGAACTTTACATGACTGTTGTGAAAGACAAAAAAGTCATGTAGTTTGAGCTTGGCATAAGTGACAAATATTACTATAGCGTATTTGAAATGGATACACACGTTAATTACAAGTTCTAATCTTCTGCTCTTGTTGTAACAACATCAATGATCACATCTAAATCCAAAACACCAGACAAACATGTCTACCCTCAAACTTGGTTTGTGTTTATTATATTGTTTGATGTTTTGTTGTGTCCTTTTAAAATATCAGCTTGTCCCTACTGTACAAGATTGATACATCAAATTTCTTCTTTTAGTGACTGATTTTACACACATTTATTTGTTCAAAACACTGAACATTAAACATCTAAACCCAATGTAATATAGAGAAGGGCCCAGGATTCATTTTAATTCTTTAAGGTTGAGTTTTAAAATTAATGTGTGCCAATAACCAGATTGAAAAAACACCCATTTCATTAAATTTGAGTAAATAGAAGACAGTGCACCCAAAAATTCAAATATCAAAGTTGTTTAGTTGTGAAAATTTGTGATTAAAAAAAGTTGACTGGAATAAGTAAACAAATGGATTGACTTTATGCAAAAAAAAAAAAACCTTCTTGGAAAACCTCAGTTTCATAAATAGTACCAAAACAAAAGCTGTTTTACAATCTAAGTCAGAATAAATTAAAAAAAACAAACCCCAAAGAAAACATTGCTGGCCTGACAACCCACAAATTGTTTGGATTGTGTACTCACAGTTTTGGTGAAATGGAGATGGTGTGTAGAACTCCACGAAGGAAAAAACATGGGAAAAGAATAGCAAAGAATAGCAATGGAAAGATTATTGTGGGAAAGGGGGCTGAGATGAGGGTGTTGCACATCACTCAGCAGCACAAACAGAGAATGCGAGACACGGTGCGAATAATCAGCCCTCAGTCCAAGCCAGTAGCAGAAAACGGGCTCTCCAGGCAACCAGCAGAAAAGAGTGTTTTCCAAACTACCCACAACTGACCACGACTGCTCCTGAATTAGCAGGGCATGACTAAGCTACAAGTTCAAAGTAGCCGCAAGGGGGCACAAGGCAGTGTCTTCTTGTGCCGGTCCGAACCCCGGATAAATACAGAGGGTTGTGTCAGGAAGGGCATTCGACGTAAAACTTTGGCCAAATCAAAGATGCAAATCAAATATATGACTTCCATACCGTATCGGTCGAGGCCCGGGTTAACAACAACTGCCATCGTTGCTGTTGACCTACAGGGTGCCGGTGGAAACTGGACTACTGTTGGTCGAAGAAGGAGAGGAAGAAGGTGTCTTCATAGGAGGAAAGAGAAGAGGAACACTAAAAGTCTAGGACTGAGAATAGGGACGTTGAATGTTGGAACTATGACAGGAAAAGGTAGAGAGCTGGTTGACATGATGCAGAGGAGGAAGGTGGACATATTGTGTGTTCAGGAGACCAGGTTGAAAGGGAGCAAAGCTAGAACTTTAGGAGCAGGGTTCAAGTTATTCTATCATGGTGTAGATAGGAAGAGAAATGGAGTAGTTATCGTGAAGGAGGAGTTTGTTAGGAACGAGTGTCAGATAGAGTGATGAGCCTGAAGCTAGGAATCGAAGGTATGATGATCAATGTTGTTAGTGGGTATGCGCCACAGGTAGGATGTGAGCTGGAGGAGGAGAACTTTTGGTTGGACCTTGATGAAATGATGCAGAGCATCCCTAGAAGTGAGAGAGTTGTCATTGGTACAGACTTTAATGGACACGTTGGTGCAGGAAACAGGTGATGAGGAGGTGATGGGCAAGTTTGGTATCCAGGAGAGGAACGCAGAAGGACAGATGGTGGTTGACTTTGAAAAAAAGAGAATGGAAATGGCTGTCGTGAATACTTTCTTCCAGAAGAGGCAGGAACATAGGGTGACCTACAAGAGTGGAGGTAGGAGTACACAGGTACTTGTGTAGACGGTGTAATCTGCAGGAGATCAGCAACTGCAAAGTAAAGGTAGGTGACAGTGTAGCCAGATAGCATAGATTGGTAGTGTGTAGGATGACTCTGGTGGTGAGGAAGACAAAGACGGCAAAGGCAGAGCAGAGGACGAAATGGTGGAAGCTGAAAAAGGAAGAGTGTTGTATGACTTTCAGGAAGGAGTTAAGACGGACTCTGGATTGTCAGGAGGTGCTTCCAGATGACTAGACAACTACAGCAAATGTAATCAGGGAGACAGGCGGGACAGTCCTTGGTGTGTCATCTGGAAAGAAAGGGGATAAGGAGACTTGGTGGTGGCATGAGGAGGTGCAGAAGTGGATCGAGAGAAAGAGGTTAGCTAAGAAGAAGTGGGACACTGAGAGGACTGAAGAAAGTAGAAAGGAGTACAGAAAAATGCTGCATAGGGTCAAAGTAGAAGTGGCAAAGGCCAAACAAGGGGCTTACGATGACTTGTATGCTAGGTTGGACAGTAAATAGGGAGAGACTGATCTATAGCGGTTGGCAAGGCAAAGAGACAGAGATGGGAAGGATGTGCAACAGGTTAGGGTAATAAAGGATAGGGATGGAAGTGTGTTGACAGATGCCAGTAGTGTGACGGGAAGATGGAAAGAATACTTTGAAGAGTTGATGAACGAGGAAAAAGAGAGAGAACGAAGAGTAGAAGAGGTGACTGTGGACCAGGTACTAGCAAAGACTAGTAAGGCTGAAGTGAGAAGGGCATTGAAGAGGATGACGTGTGGAAAGGCACTTGGTCCTGTGGAGGTATTGAAGTGTCTAGGAGAGGTAGCAGTAAAATGTCTGACTGGGTTGTTCAACAGGATCTTAGATAGTGAGAAGATGCCTGAGGAATGGAGAAGTGTGCTGGTGCCCATTTTTAAGAACAAGGGAGACGTGCAGAGTTGTGGCAACTACAGAGGAATAAAGCTAATGAGCCACACAATGAAGCTATGGGAAAGAGTAGTTGAAGCTCGACTGAGGGCAGATGTGAACATTTGTGAGCAACAGTATGGTTTCATGCCAAAAAAAGAGTACCACAGATGCAGTATTTGCTTTGAGGATGTTGATAGAGAAGTACAGAGGAGGTCAGAAGGAGCTGCATTGTGTCTTTGTAGATCTAGAGAGGAACTGTGGTTTTGTATGAGGAAGTCTGGAGTAGCAGAGAAGTATGTTCAAGTGGTTCATGACATGTATGAGGACTGTAAGACATTGGTGAGGTGTGCTGTAGGTGTGACGGAGGAGTTCAAAGTGGAAGTGGGACTACATCAGGGATTAGCTCTGAGCCCCTTCTTGTTTGCTATGGTAATGAAAAGGATGACAGACGAGGTTAGACAGGAATCTCCATGGACTAAGATGTTTGCAGATTACATTGTGGTCTGTAGTGAGAGCAGGGAACAGGTGGAGGAGAAGCTAGAGGTGTGGAGGTTTGCCCTGGAAAGGAGGGGAATTAAGGTTAGCCGTAGCAAGACGGAGTATCTGGTGTGGATGGGAGGGACCCACGTGGAAGAGTGAGGTTACAGGGAGAAGAGACCAAGAATGTGGAGGAGTTTAAGTATTTAGGGTCAACAGTCCAGAGCAATGGAGAGTGTGGAATAGAAGTGAAGAAGCATGTGCGGGCAGGCTAGAACGGGTGGAGTGGCCTCTTGGCCACCATGTACCTCCGCCATTGACTGCGCCTACATACACCTTTGATGAAGTGAGGCCAGTCGATGGCTAAGTCTGCTAAGACTGTAATTATGCAGTGCCATTATGAAGTGCACAACAAAGGCCCCACAGCAGCCAGTGAGGAGAGGGTGTGACAACATAGTTACTTCTTAGCATACTGCAGACAGTCTGGCGTCAATTTCTCCCACACGTCTACTTGCGTGTGTAAGAGATGGCGGCAAGGGAGGGGAAAGGGTTGCGTTGTTTGTTTTATGTTGTTATACGTTGGATACAGGGATTGACATGAACTTTATTTGGTCAAATCTTTGTGCATTAATGCGCAACTTCCACATTTGGCGGAGTACTATGGCAGAGAACTGGGACAAGGCAGCTATAAATGTATACACTAGTGATGGGCATGACAGTTCTTTTAAGTGAACTGAATCTTTAGAATCAGTTCATTAAAAAGAACCGTTTAAAAGATTAGTTCATTGAAACGTTCGTCTACGTACCCCATCCCCTCCCTACCCCCTGCACGGACGTAAAAAAAAAAATAAATAAAAAATAATAAGAAAATAAAACACACAGTTAATGTTATGTTACTAGATTTGTTGTCATGAGTGTGTTTCTATCAAAAACAAAAGTACGTTCACTCACTAAATCATTCCTGAACTGGAATTGGCAACACGTTCACTCACTGCCTTAATCACTCATACGTTCGTGAACCAGAAATGGCAACACGTTCACTCACTGACACTTGCTGATCCGCGTTGGCTAACGCCAATAGCATGGGAGTAAGTTCGCCCGTGTGTGACGCTTGCTGCTGATTGGTCGTTTGCGAAGATTGACGACATGAACGTGGCTGAGTTCAAATTAACTGAAAAAAGAACAAATCACTTCAGGAAGTGATCCGTTCACTCAGGGTCACTGAAAAAATTTGTTCTTTTTGAACGAAACGTACGTGAACGAAACGTACGGTGAACGACACAACACTAGTCTACACTGTTTTTTGTTTTACACAAGATGTCTTCCATAGCTACCAAAGATAACGATACCTTGATGTTTAGGCTTCGTATTAACAGATGTCATATCATGTCAGATATAGATACATCCATCCATCCATTTTCTAAAACTTATCTGGGTCTAGTCGTGGGGGCAGCAGCTTTAACTGTTTTGTTTTGCCAATCGCTTATTTTCGACTTCCTCTCCACACAGTCCGCTGTTCCCCGCTGCTCTACAACACGCTAGTAGTGACAGACAACACTTTTTTAAAATCCATTAAACTTTAAATGTACAGAACATATTGGCCTAGTACATTATTAAACAATATATAGAAAAGGTAACAGACAAGCTTAGAAAACTCCAAAAACAACACGAAAATACATTAAAAAAATTGAAAGAAAGAACGAAAGAAAGAAAAAAAGGGGGCCTGCTAGGGGATATCAGCAAGGTTAAATTCCTCTACTAACTTACACAATTTCAGTGCATTTGTTTTTCTTCATACATTTCAAGGATGAAAAATAATGACACAATTCTTTATGAAAAACATAGAAGTTTGGTTTGGATTTCAAGAATCTATTTTTGTGACAGACGACACTCCCGGTCCCAATCTACACTTCCTGCTTCTCTTCTTCTACAACAAGATCATTGCGTGATACTGGCTGATTTTATACTTGCTTCCACCTGCTGGCCGTTTTGTTTAATAACATCACAGTCAAGCCTAATCCTTCAATCAGAAGCTGTGCCAGACCCTCCTGTACACTCTTGCATAAAAAATGCTTATGACGCATTGATACGTCATGTGTACGCGGAGACTATGACGCTTATGACTTATTGATACGTCATATGTATTGAGAGAGAGAGTTAATGTACAGATGTAATGTATAGAGTGAAAGTAATATTGACAGCGGAAACTGTTATGCCATCTGACCTTTCCACCGTAATTGTTTTATGTTACAGTGCATATAGCACAGCATGACCATGTTTTAACTTTGAGGTGCCACTGTATAGACTGAGCATCATGGAATTCATCTGTGTAAAATTTATGTACATTTATGTAGATAATAAGCGCCTGTATACTTCCTGTTGTCAGAACTGACTGACCTGAACTGATGACAAAAACATGTTGTGTTCAGGACCACCACCAGATATGTCCCCAAAATTTTGTGACATATCTGTATAAGCAATAACTAATAACTATGATTAGCTGTAGGTCACCATTTGGTCTCACTTAATCACGTAACATCTTGATAGACACATTTAAAGTATGGTGGTAGAGAAGAAGGCTAAAATCATCACTCCAGCCATTTACTGTATCATGTTTTCTCAATCGATCTTCCTTGGTCAAATGACAAAGAAGGCTTTATTTATAGTAGCACATTTGGAATCGCTTGGGAATTTGCAACCTGGAAGCACATATTACATTGATCCTTAACTGTGGATATGTAGAATGAAACGGAGGAGAAGGAAGTCGCAGTAATATTTCTGCCATTGCCTGGAGGCTTTGGATGACATTTCAATGACTTGACGTTGGAATCCCAATATTGAATTCAAGCATTCACACTTTCCCAGGCTTGTTTTTCTTGCATGTTCAGGTGAAAGGAATGCCTTGCATCTGACGGTCACAGTTCATTTTCTCACTCATTTTTTAACATGTAGGTAGGGGTGACCAATAGTTAATCCCAAAATGCATCATGGATATGTTTATTCTATTTAAGGTGTGGTGGACAATTCCTTTTATTTTTAAGACCATAATTGGTTGGAAGATATCGACTAGACATTCCATAGCTCTGTCGTACAATGAGCAAGAAGGAAAAAAGGAGAATTCTGAAGTCAAGTATTGACAGTTAGGCAGTTGTACGTTGCTTCAGGAAAAATATATTCAAATATCGTTCCTTCATAGTCGGTGATGTTGTAGAGGTTTAATTGCCTGACTTTCATGCAGGCAGCGTGGTCTCAGTGCCATGTGACCCGGCACCAGTCCATGTTATGGTTCATCACTGGTCTGAGGTTCCAGGACCCATAGACCGTGTGGTGTGAATATTGATGGATAAAAATTGTAATCACACACAGTTAGCGGCGCATCCAAACACGTGTCATCATTTTAGAGTCCTCTTTTGTCAAGGTTGTTCATGCAGTGAGAGCAAAGCCAACAAAAAACATTTTAGAAGCTAATTCTAATTATATGCTATATGACTGTAGTATGCTCCGATAATTATGATAATGATAATTGTTAAGATAATTAACAAATGTGTTTGTTTTAAATTTGTCAGCTTGCTTGAATTAACTGCCACAATCACATCAATAAACACATGCAGTAAAAAAAAAAAAAAAAAAAAAATGCTAGAAAGAGAAAATTGAATAACTTGCGTAATGATTCCGAAATCCCAAAATGCCCAACGAGTGAAGGCCTCTCAAAGCCAAAAACTTTAAGTGGACCAACACCATTGTTAACATTTTTACCAATCTTGTTCCCCTCCACTTATTATTTTAGAGTTTGGATAAGTGACATAACCTTCATATATGTTGTCTTTGAGAAGAATATGTCACAGAAAATATCATAATTAATGTATGTAATTTTTAATTAAAGCTTGTTTACATGCTCGTCACGCGCCTGTCACTTATGGTGACGAAATCGAGGGCGTTATTAAAACATTCCAAATGCAACTGTCTCATCTCAAAGAGCTTTCTGCTAAGTAGGTGTGACCGGAGGGAAGGGCAAGTCCTTTCAGATTCCTTTAGCATATTTGCAACTCGTGCAAGGTTGATGACACTTAAAGTTGACATCAGGGGGCCTTTGAGCTTCAGTGCATGTTTTGGCTCATTATAAATTGAAGTAGATAGTGGGATTTCAATTCCACATACGAACCATCTTTAGTAAATGGTGTCATTTAGTGAAATGTTTTGAGATCACATTCCATTTTCCATTCATCAAATTGCATTGGATTGCAATCATTTGATAACAATATCTGTGAGTTTTCTTAGGGTGCACTCACATTACACTATTATATATTTAGCAATTTAGTATCATCATATTGAATAAATTGAAACTAAAATTAAAAAATATATGCTGTCAATATTTTGTCACTAGATACTATGCATAAAAAGAAAATATAATAAGATATAAAAAAGAAACTGTAGGTGTTGCTCATAGTCTTTCTGCTTTCAATGTTTGGGCAGAGACACAAATGTTCCTGACGATACCCAAATGCTCTTGCAAAATATCTGAAATGTTTCTGAGAGGTGATGATAGAGTTTTACTTTTGCATTTTCTTGAAATAAAGAATATACCTTCAATCGCAATCAGCTTCCTGGTTCTAATGAGCTTTTCCTCAGCAGTCACATATGGATTGTGTTCCCCTTAGTTTTAGTGTTTGCCTTAATTTTGTGTAATTCTTAAATAGGAACATCTTGGAAATGAATTTGAGATGCATTTGACAGGATTCTTCTGCAAGTATAACTGTATTATCGAACATCACTAACACTTGAGAGTGTGTTCTAATGAAGTGTCTGAGATATAGCTATTGCTTTGCTAAAACAACAAATTTGATTTCCTGAGACTTGCATAGTATTGTACTTTAGACAAATAAAGCAAATAATGTTAAACAGTCAAAGAAAACCCTCATGATTCATTAAATTAACCGTGTGTAGGATTTAGTGCGATTTAGTGGTAAACTAATAGAATGCTTCCATTTTGAAGCACGGTGCCTCTGAGAAACCACTCTTTGCAAGACCACCACCAAACAATTACTACCAATTATTATTTTGAGCGAGCGAGCGAGCAGGATGCAAGTGGAAATGGCAAAGAGTGGCTTATAGGGTGGCCAGACGTCCGGATTTAGGCCGGACAGTCCTACTTTTCAGTGACAAGTTCGGGGTCCTGCCAAACCCTAAGTCAGACGCTGGTTTGTCTGCCTTTTAAAGAAAATGAGCTGTGGTTGATTTTATGTGACCCAACATCAGCCCCATCCCCGTTTGTCACAACTGGTCTGTATTGGCCAAGAGTGGCTTCAGTTAAAAATCTCCTATATCATTTGTTCAATAAATGTAAACAAATCTCCACGTGTGGCTATCTGACTATATGTCATTTCCTCGCAGCCTTCTTTGACAGCAGCAAAAAGGCAGTGCTAGCAAAAATGTTGGACATCTTTTAAAATTGAATGCACGAAAGAGCACGATTTCCTGGCTAAAAGCGGTCTAGACCGCTTTCACGGTTTCTGCATGCTTTGCCGGTGGGAAAGCCACGTGAACAGTCAGGGCGACGCAGTCAGAACGTCACGCAGGGAATGAGAAGCTTAAAGCAAGAGTGCGTCATTGAAGGCAATTTTTCCTTGTTATTCAAAATAAGTTGTGTTTTGTGGCACGCTGCACTTTTACACAAGCATGTCACTGCTTAGTGGTTTAACCCATTAAGGCCCAAAGCGCATGGCAAAACATGCCTCTAAAACAGGGGTGGGCACTCTCGGTCCTCGAGGGCCAGAGTCCTGCAATTTTTGGATGTTTCCCTTCTCCAACACAGCTGATATATGATCAGCTCATCAGCAAGCTCTGCTTAAGCTTGGTAGCGATCCTGTTTATTGGAATCAGCTGCGTTGCAGCAGGGAAACCTCCAAAACCTGCAGGACGCCGGGCCTTGAGGACCGAGTTTGCCCACCACTGCTCTAAAACCTATGGTCACCCCCAAAAACCTGAAGTTTTCCTGGAAATTCAACAATATTAAAAATGACTGATATCTCAGCTCCTGAAGCAGATAGAAACATAATTCCAGAAACATTTCAGAGCTTGCACCTGTGGCGTCCACACAAACAAAAGTTTATTATTATAAACCTTCAATATATTTTTTTAAATCAACAAACAAATGTCACATCTGCGGGTACATAACTTCATATATATTTACCTTCAACACTGGAGCGCAGTTGTAATAACCTCGGGGGATCGATTCGTCCATTCCGTTACAAGGCCGTCCAAATTTTCAACATCTTCATTGTCTACAAACATATTTTTTAAAAGTATGTCACTGTCGACTCGTTACACTGATTCGAATTCCTCCCGTGCCGTCGTCAATCGCATTTATTTCATAACTCCCGCGAATCTGCGTCAACCATAAATGCTTGAATAAAACTCCAAGACATGCTTGGAGGCCCAAATCACCCTCTCGTGCACATTCTGATGAATTTAATAGGCTAAGAGACGAGAATTGGTCAAAACCAAACAAAATGACTTATCCGCTCTCGCGGCTTTAAAAGGAGAAGATTGCTGGCCTGGATCGCTCCGGCTTTAACGGTAGAAGCGCGGTCTCACATTCCCGGCCTTAATGGGTTAAAAACATGGTAGGCTACTGTAAACGAAAAAAAAATTCAAAAACAAGTTTGACTTTTTATTGATATTTTTTACCATTTAGTGCACAAACATGATCTATAAACCATGCAAAACTTTATTGTTGATGAAAATACATTGATATACAGTGTTCCCTCATTTTCCGCTGGGGTTGGTTTCCAAAAAATACTTGCAATAAATGAAATATGCAAAGTAGTTATAGCTTTGTTTTACAATTATTCTGAATGTTTTAAGGCTCTAAAACCCCTCACCACACAGTTTATACACTTTTCTCATTGAGGCATTTACATTTTCTCACATTTCTCTCTTGTTTAAACATTCTCAATGTTCAAACCATAAATTTGATGAAATAGGCACATTACTGTAAAAAAAGAAAGAAAGAAAAAGCACCGGCTAACAAGAGCTGCTAGCTGGAGAGCAAGGCAGAGGGAGACAAGCGGCAGAAGCCCGAATCACGGGACTCAGTGACAAACCACCTGCAGGCCCCAACTATGGAAGGTAAGCGGCCTACACTGGGGCCAACACTAGCTGCAAGCACCAGCAAAGGCTAACTATGTTTGTGAAGTTCTTCTCCTTCGGATATCTGTAGCAGAAAGTTGGCTGCAACAAAACATCAGCACCCCTGTAAGGCGCGGCATGACCTATATAACATAATTACTAATTAGCGATTACTAGATCTATGATTATAAAATAAAAAAATGTATGTTGATGTGGTAGAACATATGTGACCCACTCACAAAATGCGGATTTTGAGATTTCTCCACAAACAGCCTCCTTGATGTCTAGATTTTCATTTCCGAGAAGGACAAAAGTTGAAATTATAATAATACTGTATGAAAATGGGCAATTATTAGAACAAGTGCATCTTGGCCAAAGTGTTTTTAGCGGACTTTAGCTAGCAGCACCTCTCAGAAACCTGCTTCAAAACAACCCGGAGTTCCTCGCCTCTAAAGTAATTTCACAAATGATTTATATAAATGAACATAGCAACAACAACAAAAGTTGAAATACACCCTAATGTGACCGACGAGCACAAGACACGTCATAACAACAGCATCCTACCTTGTATCAGAAGCGAATGTTGTAATCGTTCCGGTGTTTTGTTTGGTTTGCAATCCAAACAGAGATCATCTTCAATTCCGGGATCTCTTTCTTTATGAATCGAGTTCTACTTTTAATTCAAATTACTGCATTCATTCAGACGAGTGTGAAACTCATTTGAGCAGCTAAGCAGCTGCCACCAGAGCAGAGTGACAGCGAGTCGGGGTGAGAGTAATTAAAAGTTGTGAAATGCGGCAATTCCTTGTATGTAATCTAGGCTCATGTATTGTAAATATTGTAATATTTTGAAATGATCACTCCCCAATGTTGTCAATTTTATTAGATGACATCTATGAAAGATGACACGCGACTTGATCCGTCAAAAATTAACCGCCTGGCTAAGTCGCAGCAAATTCAGTACTGTACAATAGTGATTCTTATGTACCGGTATTAGGTTGGGGTGGGGGGACAAATAAAAACCTGTGTTGAACCATCATAAACATTTTCATTTTCTTGATGTACTAAATGCATTTGAGACATAAGATCCATGATAAATTATCAATAAACTTAATAATGTTTTAATTCACACAAAATTATTACCAATTTCCCACTGCGGTAATATTGACCTTTTTTTAAACAAGAAAATATCACGAGGAGCAACAGTAAAATAAGCAAACTTTGGCTGATGTCTCAGAAGATGAATTGTAAGCTTAATATGGTCTTCAAAGTTGAGGCAACTTGAGGCTGATTTCATCTGTTGAGATGTCAAACTTCCTAAAGTTTTAAAGTGTTCAAATCTCAGACGATGGCCTTACCTGTGATTGGAATTGACTTTTCACTGATATTTTAACAGTTCCTGAAAAAGAACCAAAACCTGCCAACAAAATTGGGCACCCTCCTGTCACCCCACCCCCATTGTTTCAAAGATGTGTGAAATGTGCATGCAAGCAAGAGGAATGCCTATATGAGAAGTTGCTCAGGGCCATCATTCTTATATATATATATACATATATATATATATATATATATATATATATATAAATATCATAGCTAGTTTTACTCATGGCACAATATTGCTTTTATTGTCTATAGAAGCCTTTGAATCTTTTTGATTGTATGCAAAAGACAAAAAAAATAAGTACTGTAAAGTACTGGCAGTCCTGGCTAGATTTTCGCTATGTACTGAACAGTATCTACTATCTAACAGATCATGAGAAAATCATTAACTAGATGATGACTCACAAATAAGATAAATTATAGAACTTGAGAGTAGTGGCGATATTTTGACATCTACGAAGAAAAACACCCTTCTGCTGATGGCAGCTGAATTAGTGTTAGTCGCAGTACCAAATGGCAAAAAACAAAGGAACCGTTCAACCTGGCGTGATATAAAGTGAGTGGTTGTGTCCTAAGAGCCAGCAAATTTAAAAGTTCTTCAGAGACAAAACTCACCACAAATACTTCCTGATAATATTTCAGATTGCGTACAATTATAAGGGCAGTCTAACACCTTTTTCCACCACTGTACATATCTAGTAATTATGACAGTGTCCAATCAGCAACTTACTCTGTTTACAAACATAAAAAAATAAAGATTGATTTATTGATATCAAATGAGGATACCATTTAAAATGAAAATCTTTTGTTTTTTTGTATGTGGTTTGACTGTATTTTTGAAACCTCTTTACAGTTTTTTGCAGTCGTTTACACACTAAAATGAAAATGTTCACACAATTGCCGATGTTTACACACAAGGAGCAAAACAATTGTCCAGAGTTGCACAACAATAGGCACAGACTCAGCTTCACACTTTTTGCAAAACATTACACACAGTGACTTGCACACACGACACACATTTTCATACCTTAAACACAGATAAGGATTGTGAGGTTACTTCCTAGTTATTACAAAGCACTGGCTTGTCAATGACTACACCAATAAACATGTTGGATACTCACATCCATCAAGTGTGGAAGCACACGTGCTTAATTGAAAATACTTCATGCAGTCATTTTTAAATGTCTACAGATTTTTGTCCCAACAGTAGTAAGAAAAAAACTACTATTTTGTTCAGATTTTTATTTTGAGTGTGATGTTACTGAAGCTGAGTATGGTAAGAAATACATATTTTCAGTCTGCAGTTTGTGTAATTTGTAGTCCTTTTGCAACAGGTTCCATGTAGAAGGGTCAGAGAAGATAAAAGTATTTTTTTTCCCCAAACTCAGTGCGGGCAAGTGGAACGGGTAGCAACAAAATGTCATTTGAACGCAAACTGTAAGAAGTAACACTTCTCTGTGTGATGAAGTTGCAAATGTAAAAGGGCAGTAGTCCCTTGTGGATAAAGATGTACCCGCGAGGCCATCCCACTCGAGTACAGTTCATAATGATGGGTCCAGGTCCTACATTTACTAATACACCAAATCAATCTTTGTCAGACATTGAGCTGAAGTTTATATTCAAGTTCATATAAAACAAGTCTCCATAATCAAAGATGGATATAAAAAAAAGTTGGGAGAGAGAGAGAGAGACAGAGAGAGAGAGAGAGAGAGAGAGAGAGAGAGAGAGAGAGAGAGAGAGGTTCATCTAATGTTTGGTGGAAGGTGAGGAACAGACACTTCATACCAAGTAATTCATTTATAAATGTATTAATTTAGAAATTGCAGTAGCAAAATGTGTAATTTATTCAAAACGATTGCTTGTTTCACCATATGACTTATTGAAGAAGAACACAGGCAAGGAAGGAGTAAATGAGACAGACATGAGCTCAATGAAGGCATCTGCTATAGAGACCAGTGATGACATCAGGTAGGAATAATTAAACAGTGAGGACAGTGGACACAAAACCTATAGATGCTCAGTATGGTTTGAATTTCTGCTGACCAACCAATTAACTGTGTATCCTTTTGGGAAAATGAGTCCATAAAAAAAGAGAAGGAAAAAAATGTTGGTTCTCCTATGTGTTGCGCCCCTGTATAGCGTTACTGATATAATTAGGCCAAGCGGTGTGCTAGCAACATCTTTTTCATAACAATTCGGAACAATTACTGTCGGCCGTAATCACGGCAAGACAAAAACACGCTACCCGGTGCTTAGTTTACAAAAAAGTCCCACGTTGCCTTCACGGCCCCTCCAGATTATCCGTGTTTTGTTCCATTTGTTTTTTTTTTTATGTGAATGACTACATCAAAATGTCGGAATTAATAAAAAGTGGGACTTGGGCATCATGCTCTGGTGTGTGAACGTAGCCTTAGGTATGGCAAGTATAGCACTAAAGTTGGTACTTAACTCATCAAATGTTGATTCCCTAACATACGTTCAGCAATGAGTCCTGTCAGTCCCTTCAGCATTTTTCGGTGAGTGCATTATGACACAAAGCCTCTAGATTGTACATGGACTGAGCACCGACTGAAGCGGGTTTATGTCTGTGGATCCGGGTCAGTACAGACGGCCCTGTTTTTACGAAGCGTTGCGTCATAAAGCGCTCGTCGAAAAGTGGCCATCCATCAATGACGGACCGATGTAATGATGGTTTTGCCCAGCTCTATGACTTACTCCCCCAGTGGTGTGGTGATCCCTCCACACTGTAAAAAAGAAAAAGTTGCGAAAACGTAAAATATCAAGGTAACATGATGCAAGAGATTTTTGAGTATTCTCAACTTTTGCCTACTGTTGTTAACTTAACTAATGTTTATAAGTCCTGACAAGAGTTCAGCCAACTTGGATCTTCTTCTTCACCTAATTAGGATAAAGCAATTTTGGTTTCAATGTCATGTATTTCTGCCTTCACCAAATGCAGATATTCTTGTTGAATAAATATGCAATTTTTCCTTCAGTGCCATGTATTCCTCAATTCAACAAACAGATATTCTTGTTAAATAATTGTATATTTCTTACTCCAGCGAGTTTTAAATGTACCTATATAAATAAAGGAAAATGTCCATCCATTTTCTGAGCTGCTCAGTCCTCACAAGGGTCGTGGGGGTGCTGAAGCCTATCCCAGCCATCTTCAGGCAGTAGATAGGGTACACCCTGATCTGGTTGCCAGCCATTCGCAGGGCACACAGAGACGAACAACACATCCACACTCACACTCACACTCACACCTAGGGGCAATCTCGAGTGTTCAATCAACCTGCCATGCATGTCTTTGGAATGTGGGAGGAAACCGAAATACTCTGAGAAAACCCACACAGCCACGGGGATAACATGCAAACTCCACCCGGACTCCACTCTAGTTATGTTTATTGCTCAAACACAACCTGTGCTACCTTTAAAATGTAACCATCCACTGTCGGCTAAAGGATCATCTGCGGTCAAAATTAATAGTGTGATTAATCGGCGTTAATACATGATTCGTCCCGGCCGTGGAACAGTGGACCATTTCTACACCCTCGGCAGGGTCCTCGATTGTGCATGGGAGTTCGCCCAACCAGTCTACATGTGTTTTGTGGATTTGGAGAAGGCGTTCGACCGTGTCTCTCGGGGAGTCCTGTGGGGGGTACTTCGGGAGTACGGGGTACCGAGCCCCCTGATACAGGCTGTTCGGTCCCTGTACGACCGGTGTCAGAGTTTGGTCCGCATTGCCGGCAGTAAGTCGGATTCCGTCAGGGCTGCCCTTTATCACTGATTCGGTTCATAACTTTTATGGACAGAATTTCTAGGCGCAGCCGACGCGTTTTGATTGGGTCCAATTTGGTGGCCTCAGCATTGCATGTCTGTTTTTTGCAGATTATGTGGTGCTGTTGGCTTCATCAGGCTGTGATCTCCAACTCTCATTGCAGAGGTTCGCAGCCAAGTGTGAAGCGGTTGGGATGAAGATCAGGTCCTCCAAATCCGAGACCATGTCCTCAGTCGGAACAGGGTGGCGTGCCTTCTCCAGGTCGGGGATAAGAGCCTGCCCCAAGTGGAGGAGTTCAAGTATCTTGGGGTCTTGTTCACGAGTGAGGGCAGGATGGAGCGGGATATCGACAGTCGGATCGGTGCAGCGTCTGCAGTGATGCGGACTCTGTATCAGTCCATTGTGGTGGCAAAGGAGCTGAGTTGAAAGTCGAAGCTCTCAATTTATCGGTCGATCTACATTCCTACCTTCACCTATCGTCACGAGCTGTGGGTCGTGACCAAAA
The DNA here is from genome assembly GCF_051991255.1 of Vanacampus margaritifer. Lineage (NCBI taxonomy): Eukaryota > Metazoa > Chordata > Actinopteri > Syngnathiformes > Syngnathidae > Vanacampus > Vanacampus margaritifer. The sequence goes on from NC_135433.1 coordinate 53,415,998, forward strand.
AAACGAAATCTTGATGAGTTTCCTCCGTCGGGTGTCCAGGCTCTCCCTTAGAGATAGGGCGAGAAGCTCGGTCATCCGGGAGAGACACAGAGTAGAGCCACTGCTCCTCCACATTGAGAGGAGTCAGTTGAGGTGGCTCGGGCATCAGGTTCGGATGCCTCCTGGATGCCTCCCTGGAGAGGTGGCCTGGGCATGTCCTACCAGCGGGACGCCCCGGGGACGACCCAGGACACGCTGGAGAGACTATGTCTCTCGGCTGGCCTGGGAATGCCTTGGGATCCCGTCGGAGGAGCTGGTTGAAGTGGCTGGGGGGAGGGAAGTCTGGGCTTCCCTGCTAAAGCTGCTACCCCGTGACCCGACCTCTAAACCTAACCTATAACCCTAAATGCGATAATTTTTGGGGATTAATTAATTAATTAACTTTGACTGTACTAATATATATATATATATATATACAGTATATATATATATATATATATATATATATAAGATTGGTCTCTTAGATGTTCATCTGATATTTCCATCTGTTTATTTTACACTATTCTAATTCAGATCAATAAACGTTTCCATCAGCCCAAAATAAAATAATAAATAAACCATTAAGGCCCCAAGGGCATCTGACAAGCCAACACAGGTGGCAGGAAGCAGAAGTAGAGTGTGTGTTAATGGGCTTCTCTCAACACAGACAATAATATAAACAACAACAAAGTTGAATGGGCCCCTTTCAACTGTTTCCAAATGTCCTCGCAGGCCTGGAAGTAATAAGCCTCTGTGCAGGATGGAATGGTTGGTAATTGCTGAACTGAACTAGATTGTCACTATAGCTTCCTTAGCTCCTTGGCTTTCTTGGTAATTAAAGCTCTCTGTCCTACTGCGTACTTCTGTAGTTAAGTTCTCTTTGGATTTAAAACAGTTGTAAAGATTGGAGATAAGCATCACAGGCTGATATAACGTTGATGAGAGAGGAGGATAGTTGAAATGATATTAGTGCACCTGTACACTTTTTTGTCCATTTTCTAGAGGCCTACTGGTTATCCTGTTTGGGGGCACAGCGGGGTGGAGTCTTTCGCAGATGACTGTCTGAATGCAAGTCATGCGAGTGAACCACTACACTGTCAGTGACATAGTTTTGAATTTCTTGCAGGATAATAACATCTACCTACTCAAGTCAGTTTTTGAATTATTCCACCAAGGCATAGAAGAGCAATGTTGACCTGATTTCACTATTTTGATAAGTGGTGTAAGAGTACTCTTTCTCTCAAGAATCATAACTTGCAATGTGGCTTCCTACCATAAACAAACAAACAAAAAAGCTAAAGATGTAGGCTGTCTTTTTTTTTTACATTATTATTATTATTATGGAATTATTTTTGTGAAATTGTGACTAAATATATTGATTGCTTCATTTCTAAAGTTTTTTTTTTTTTTAAGCGTATGAAGGTACAATATTTGAGTGGTAGCATGGTGTTGTTGCGTGTGGTTTGTGTCTACCTCACAGTCACAGCTTATTTCAGGTACAGAGCTAAATAAAGACTCTTAAATTTACCTTAGCGGTGAAAGAAAGTGATGCTAGTTGTTTGCATACATGTGAGCCCTGATTGACTGGCCAACAATTGTACGTCAAGTCAGAGTACAGTACTGTACTGTTAAAAAAAAAAAGAAGAGGTTAAGAACAATTTCAGATCTAGGCACTCATTTGGATAACATGAATATCAAAAGATTTTTTTTTAGGGTTAAAACATTAAAAAACAAAACAAAAAAACACCAAGATGTATCGGTCCACTGGCCTTCATCAAGCGTGTGACACTGGCAAGATTTCTGTAAGCCGCTGGGGGCAGCAGTTACGATAACACCCAATAACATCACAATCAGAAGTAGTTTAAGACAAGCATACTGGAGATCTTCAATACAAAAATCAGATTGAAACTACTCTTCCATTCAAGCTGTACTTCCATGAAGATCCATTTGAAGACAGAACGTTTCAACGGAATGTATATGAATCTTTACATTAGATCTAGTTACATCTTGCAGGATAACTTGTAGTTTTACACACCAACATAGATTTTCAGGTCTTGTACGGTATTCTCAGTAACAATATAGCAGGTAGAAATCGGAAGTGTGAGAGACGATACACTGAGGTGGGCACTCCCTGCCTGCTCCTACTTATCCTTGCTTGAGGCTGTAAGCTCGATAGACACCAAATGATTTGCCACTTGCTACTCTAGTTTCAGTAAGAACTGGTTCTACAAAGCTTAACTTCGCTAATTGCTTTGCTCTAGTTAAAAACAAAGTCATGATAGTTGCAAGCGTTGTCATTTCCTTTTCATGCGTAATTTTGTTGGCTACACAGTACAGCATGTGTTGGGCTGTGTGTGCCTATGTGTTGACACCACATCTGGATCATGGATGTGTGTGTTATTGCATAGGTCAACAGTATTCCAACCTCTACATCCGCTGTGTGTGCATGCTTGAGTTGAATCTGCAGGTGAGCCTGAAGGCTAGCCTAATCACAGGTCAAGGTCATTAACTCTTTTCTGTGTTGGCTTGGTGAACAGGTGGCAATTTTGGACTTTAAAGAGTAAGGAGATGTTTTATTACAGTAATACAACGCAAGATATTGACGTCCTTTGTCACAAGAAAAAAAGTTTCTTAAAAGAACATCATGCAAAGTGAATTTTATTCATCTAGCACAAAAAAAAAGTAACATTGCTATCATGTCAAGGCACTATGGAGCAAGTCTACTACTACCATGCTACTTAAAACACAAACCAACTCAAGTCTTCCCAGCGCTTCAAATGTGAATCTATCTTTTCATAGTCATCACTCTATATCTTGCTGTCAAGGGTGCTTACGCTTGGAGAAATAGTAAACAAACGTTGATGTGCACCTAATCAACGGGTCCGAGATACTGTGGATGGCCAGATTTAGTATTAACGCAGGTTCTGAGGTGCTTTGTACCAGACACAGATTTGTCATCTATATTTTAATAAAAATGTAAAAAAAAAAAAAAAATGTACATACGGGGCATAGAATAACTAGGCGGCCACCTAGGGCGCTATCTAGTGGAGGGGGCGCCAAATTACGGAACAAAAAAAAGATAATAAAATATTTTTCCCAAAAATAAAACATGTTATACAGATTTTATATAATAATTCGTTTTTTTGTCTGTTTTGGTGTGGTTTATTGAACATATAAATGCAATTCAAAATAAAAGTGAAAGAAATAAAATAAAAGTTAAAAAGGTTTTTGCGACAGGGCATCTTAAGCTTTGACAGAAAGCGTTAGAGAGGAAAAATTAATGAATGACCTGCAAAAACAACATGCCTGCAGCGGGATTTGGACCGGGGTTGCATATCAGACTATTTTCAGCACATTGTGCAGGTGCTTTACCATTGAACCTACCGCCTATTGACATTTTATCATGTAGGGCGATGAATCAGCATCCAGGGCAATTTTACATACAATGTATACTTAGGTTGGATTTTCAGATTCAAGACATTTTAATATAGTGCAATGGTCGGATTTTATTTAATTTTAGAACAGGGATCACGTTCACTTGCTGAAACAATGTGACGTTTGGAGGCGTAATAGAACGCGAAAGGCAACTACGTGACATCTTGATTCTGAGACAGATTTGGGAACGCGATTTGAATCACAAGTTCCGCCTGTGTTCTGGTACGTACCAAAACGCAGTTTTGATTTTGCCATCACTAGTAGCACCTTTTGTTCCACAGCTTTGTTCTTTTGTAATTGACAGTTTTGTTTGTCAATTTCTTTTTTTTGTAATAAAGACTTTGAGTTTTCCAATGTCTTGTTGCTGCTCTGAAGCTAAAATAGAAAATTTCTTTAAGACATTCATTTTGTTAATATCCTGAAACCGAGAGAACAGACGGAAGCATCACAAAACTTGCTAGTGGACGTACGTGTAACGAAACTAATGGAGTGACGGTCAAAGAGTTTATGAAAATTAATTTATTGGTGTAGTTATCGATAAAAGATTAAGCTGGAAGTCCCACATAGACAATGTTAAAAGGAAAGTGTCCAAAATTATAGGGATCCAAAAGATGTTTTGTATAAGAAGTCATTATATACATTATATTGCTCATTATTATTACCATATCTAACCTATTGTGTGGAAATATGGGGAAATGCTTACAAAACAAATACTTACCCTCTTTTCAAATGACAAAAAGAGCAATAAGAATTATTAACCAATGAAAATATACAGAACCAACAAATTAACTTGTTATCAAATTAAACACAATGAAATTTTATGATCTAGTTGAGTTTAAAATTGCTCAAATAATGTACAAGGTACACAACAACCTACTTTGCCACAATATTCAGAATATAAAGTCAGATAATGACTCGCTTTCTGTTATTCATTGCACAATTTTAAACGAGAAACAGAATCGGCTCGTTATCATTCAATGGAGAGTAACACTGCCTCCCCGTTAGACGCGTGAATATCTGAGAGCTTGTGTGTGTGATAATATCTCGGAACAGCAGGATGTTTGTCTCAAAAATAAATGTGTGTGCACGACAATCCACAAACGCACTTTTGACAACTCACAAGCAAAAGTCATGGAAAATGCGAAATGTGATTTTGCTGTCCCTTTTGGTTGTTTTTAAAATCTAAATGTATTTCATTCAATACACTTTTTATTGTTGTTTTATTGAACACCATTTAACATATTACACAGTGCTCTTGCGGTCCAAAGAAGGCGCCTTAAAACAAAATTTTGAATAATAATAACTATTATTATTCTTATTAGCCTATGAATTATTATCATCTTCATTATCATCATCATTATTATCATCATTATTATTATAGAAAGATTAAATTCATCAGAATGCAAGCTTGAGTCCTGACTACGCCAAGGAGGTGCGAACGACACTGGCAAAACGTTAGCAGACAGGACCAAAATTCACATGGAAATCTGTTTTGTTTTTTGTAGCCAAATATAATGTGATGAAAGTTGAGTCAATCTCCATTAATTGAGGACATCTTTGATATTAGTTGATTTTAGTACAGTGGTCCCCAACCTTTTTTGTGCCAATGACTGGTTTCACAGAAAGTGGACTCGCATAGAAACAAATACAAGAGTTGGGATGGCAAAAACACATAATTAGTGATTAGTCGGCTTCAAGCTCAAAACGACAATGCAGAGGTGGAAGGCAGACTAGTTGTTCTTTAATTGTTCTCTTGCACTTAATACAAATAAATAAATACATATTTGAAATTGTTATCCCTCCCAGCCACCTTTCACCTACAGCTTGTCTGAGAACAATTTGCAGTATTCCACACATGCCCACCTTTGCCCGCATGTACTCTAACTCTACTTCGAGCCACATTCATGAAGATTTTGCTCAACCTGCTGATCACGTCCTGCACCATCATTCTCAGTCACTTGAGAGGAGCATCGCAGAACACATATTTTTCCCACACAGTTTGCCGTTTCTATTGTTACACCAATTAGTTTAGTCATCACTGACACACCTCTTGTTGTATGCACATATACTGTAATTAACCTTTTTGTTGACAAGTTGAAGTTCCACCTACAGTAGTCCAAGTTTAATACTGAAAGCTATCTTCCCGTTTAATACGCAGATTCTGATTCAGACCTCAGGTACAGTACATTCTGACATGTACAGTTTGGTGTACTGTAGAATCACTAATATTTGTGCTCTTTTCATCATATTTGTCAGAAATTTCCTCTTACACTTGCATTTTAAATATAACCCTTATTAAAAGGTTAGTTGATTTAATAAATGCTGGCTTGATGCCATGGGTAGGTTGTGTTTTGTCTGGGTCAGACGTTCTCAAATGTTTTACACCAAGTCCACTGAGTGCTTCAAGTACCATCATCATGACCAACACTAAAAAAAAACTGTTCATGAATATAACTTTATTGCAAGTCACTGTAACATTATTAAATACAAGTGGACTGTACTCGGGCAGCGATTCTTTCATGTAACACTAGTGGTCCAAAAATCACAGAACACGTGAATTGTTCAGATGGAGGGGAATGCTGATATTTGAGTGAGCTTTAACACAGTTTGCCAGGTCAAGGGACGCATGCCAGGCAGAACCTCACCAGCCAAGCCTCACCTAAGATTGTGCAATCGCTCGCTAACTGGTTGAGGAGGCTTGTATTGGTAAGTACCTGTTTCCATCTCTCTTGATGTCTCCAATAAATAAAAAAATTCTGGCACTGTTAATATGCGCTCTCATTTTTTGAAGTCAGGTTCATGAATTCAATGGTTGTGTTGGTGAGGCATCCAGTACTCTGCCTCGCTGAAAGAAGTACAGAAAATTGACTGTACCTTACTTGATGCAAAAAAATCGTGTAACAGTGCTGCTGCTGGCGCAGAATGGCATGCATGGTGCAATCTGCCGGAGGAAACCACACAAAGCTGTAAGAGGAATGCATTGTGTCCACACTGTGATTTATGACATCTTTAAATTGACATTTGACAAAACTTCACCCTTTCAACTTTTTTTTTTCTTCACATTTTGCTGATGAATACAACGAGAGCAAAGACAACTTTCAGCAGCATTCCACTGCAACACTGTGTTGCAGGTTATATTTATTATGTGTGTTCTATTTATTTCCACATGTTTTGTTGTATAATACTGGATAAGCTCTGTGGGGTGCATTCAGGTGCACCTCGTAAAATAAATGTGCTTAATTTATGGATTACTAAAAATAATCATCATTTGTATTAAAGGTAGGTGGCACGGTGGCTGACTGGTTAGCACGTCCACCTCCCAATACAGAGGATGTGAGATCGAGCCCGGGCTCCGGCCTTCCTGGGTGGAGTTTGTATGTTCTCCCCATGCTTGCGTGGGTTTTCTCCGGGAATTCCGGTTTCCCCCCCACATTCCAAAGACATGCTTGGCAGGTTAATTGAACACTCCAAATTGTCCCTATGTGTGATTGTGAGTGTGGACGGTTGTTTGTCTCTTTGTGCACTATGATTGGCTGGCAACCAGTTCAGGGTGTACCCCGCCTACTGCCCTGAAACCAGCTGGGATAGGCTCTAGCACCCACCGCGACCCTTGTGAGGACAAGCGGTTAAGAAGATGGATGTATTAAAGGTGAGGTCTTTAGTTTCGACTCAGAAATAAACACTTCTTAAACACTGGATGTATACACATGTAATCCTTTTCAATCAACACCTCTGGGCTTCTGTTAATCATCCACCACCACCTCAGCCTGTATTTTGCCATTTTGTTGTGTTTTGCCATGAGATGGACGTTTGTGGGCAAAAAGTCTATGTTTACCCCTCCAGCCAATCACAGAGCAGGGGGCGTGTCGCTGAAGGCAGGCGCAATGTTGACGAGAAGAGTGGGGGTTGAGCTGTGGGAGGAGTCCGTTTTAAATTGGTTGTTTACAAACACAAACGGACGAAACTTAAGACCCCACCCTTAATGTCAGTACACATGGCCTTATCAGAAACATTTGTAGTATCGTCATACAATGTTGTTATGTATCAAAAGTTTGTGAACCTCTTGAGCAATTTGGACTTTCCAATAGTTTCAACCTGATTTTGTTGTTCAATCTGAACCATTACATTTTATATGAAATAACAAGTGTAGGTTTAGTATTTCAATACATTGTTCTTTTTTTAATTTTTTATTAATTGTGTAGTAAAAAAATAAATAAAAATAAATTAAAAACAGTTTTTGGTCAATAAATGTAGGTGCAACCCTGAGCTGCATTGTTTAAAATAAGCAGTGAGGTAGGATCAGGTAGGACAAATCGGTAGCTTAACTAACCACTGAAATGGACCAATGAAATGAGAGAGGTTTAGCAAAGAACTTGTGCATCACTGACTGAAACAGAGACAAAACCACGTCACTCTACTCTTACCCAGGTGAACCCACACAGGTCAGTCATGCTGAGAGGAAGAGAAATCTCAGGGTACCTAAGGAAGTGGGTAATGACAGCACATATGTCTGGAGAAAGCTATAAAGTCATCTAAAAAAATTGAGCTTCATCATTCCACTGTGAAGCAGATCATCTGCAAACTAGAGAACTCTGAAAATTACAACAATCCAGCCTAGAAGTGGATGACCTTCGAAAATATCAGCAAGAACCACAAGTAAAATAATAATTCAGGTAAAAAGCAAACTCGAACATCACATCGAGGGATTTGCAGACCTCTTTTGCTGCATCTGGGACACATGTACAGTACATGCAATCAGAAGAAAAGTCAATCGACAAGGCTTTCATGGAAGGCTTGCTAGGTAGAAGCTTCTGCTCACAAAAAAAGATCAAAGCTGCCCATCTAAACTTTGCCAGAGAGTACCTGGACAAACCTGAAGCTTTTTTGAAGTCCCTTCTGTGGACAGATGAGTCCAAAATTAAACTGTTTGGTCACAGCTAAAACATTCATGTTTGGTGAAAAGTCAACACAGGATACCAGCAAAAGAACCTTCTCCCTACAGTGAAGCAGGGCTGGCTTTTCATTCTCAGGACCTGGACAACTCCACATAGTCCAAGGAAGCATGAATTCAGAGGAATATTGTGAAATCCTGGAACATAACCTAAAGCCGTTTTTTGTGAAGTTACAGCCTGGTAGAAGCTGGATCATGCAACATGAAAATAATCCAAAGCATTCCAGCAATACAACCAAGGAATGTCTGAAGAGCAACAAAGTTAATGTTCTGGAGTTAAGCAAGTCAAATTTTCTAGCCAGTTCGGGAAAGGACAAAAAAGTTCCTTGGTCATACAAATCCCGGAGTTTAGTTATGCCTTTGTTAGACCAAGTCCAAAAGGTTGCATCTGTGCACGAAGGCAAAAATAAATGGTTATCTACAATAGGTGCTAGATCAGAGGCCCTGTGAAAACCCAGGCTCTTTCTGATCTGAACACAAATTTTGATCGTGGTCTTTACAACCGGATTAGAAGAAATGTTGGAAGTAGTCAAATGGAGTTAATAGCAGACTAAAGAATGAAGGGAAAGTTTGAAAGACCCAAGCTCCATATCTACCTAAAAGGGACGCGTACTGTCGTCCTTGCAATCAACCCAATATAAAAGTTTTTTAATATTACAAGACCAATAATAGTGCATCATATTGGGCAATGCCTAACCCCCCAGAGCTTTGGGAAGCTGCAACAACAACACTCGACCAACTATGGATATTGGAAGACCAGACCACCTATCAAAATTCACTTTGCACTTCTCCAAAAGGGGTGGGAAATTTTGGGCAAAAAGTCGGTTCATCGAGTTATCAACATGCACTCCCAAATACATAGATCCATCTGCAGCATACTTGAATGGAGTATAAGCCTAGCAGCACTGGCGGAGCCAGAGGAGAGGCTGAGGTGGCACGTGCCCCTGCTCAAATGAGATTGGACCCCACAGGCGCCAAATGATTGACATATCACGGCACCGGCGCAGTGGCGCCACACGTCTTGCCAATGCAGCCTCCCATTTTTGTTCTCAATCAGACGCCTACTAATTATTATACCCATCCTGCACAGTAGGTGGCGCTAAGTACCACAATATGTTTTAATCCACCTCAATAGGAGTCTGGAGAGGAAGAATCTCCCGAGTCCAATCAAGACACTTCAGATCAGTGCATCAAGATGACACATTTTTGGCAGTGTCATGTTGGTTTCCCCATGACCGTGAGATGTGAGTGACTGTTTAAAATATCTTTTATATTCAGCCAGACATCAATAAGTTAACGTTGTTTTGCACAAGCTAAAAATAAATGCATGAGCTGAATGACAGACGAAGAAGTAAAATAGGAAACAGAAGTATGGAGCGGCCTTCCAAATTAAAGTATAGATTTCAAAATAAGAGATTTAAATATCACACACAAAACAGCTTGAAGAATACAGCTTAGCACTTACTCAGTATATATGCCCTAACATTTTTAGTCTAGAAGTGGGGGCTTCAATAGCAGGACTTAATAACATTATTATTAAACAATAACATTAGTAACATTATGTGGTTGTGAATAAAGTACTAGGAGTAACAAATTTCTTTCTTTTTTTTCATAGGGTGTGCGGAAAATGAAACGAGAAAATATGACTTGTTCCTTAAACGAAACAAATTTCATTTTTCAAACAAATTGTAAATTTCTTCATGTTAAACACTGTTAATTGTTCCTTTTTTTAATATTATACATTTTGTCCTGCACATTATGGGCAAACATTTCCTGTGTGCTATAATCCATCCACGCATTTCCTGAACCGCTTACACTATAATATGTACTTAAATATCCAGTATTTCAACATTTAGAGACTCCGAATGAAATTAATTGTTTATAAAACAAAAGTATTTGGCATAATCTTTGGATACGCATACCAAGTATCCTTGGCCCCTCCCTGACCCGCCCATTTATAAAAGTCTGCCTAGCAGAAGGGTTGATGGGAAAATGTTCACTCTTATGACAAAACTTAATTAAGTTTGTAACCTGAAAATTGCCCAAATTTGTGTAGGATTTCTAGGACTGCTGGTAGAGAAGCCGCTGGGTTAGACATATACAAAAAAAAGTCGTCAGCATATAAAGATAATTTATGCACCTTACCAGCTCGTGTGATGCCTTCAAACCCAGCTTCCTGACGCAACCAGATGGCCAATGGTTCAATAGCTATGGCGAACAGGAAGGGGGAAGGAGGATAGCCTTGTCTATTTCCTCTAGAAAGGGGAAATAAATCAGACCGGAGGCCATTTGTAAGTACAACGGCCACAGGGCTCGTATAAAGCAGTCCAATCCAGGATATAAAGTTTCAATCCCCCTTTTGGACTCGAAAGAGTTCGCCAAATGAAATACAAAATAAAAAATAAAAAAAGGTACTAGCGGCGTCATCGTCGCAGACGGCTGGCGCAACATTAAGCAAGGGTTGTGTGGAAAGATTGGACATTATCATCTTATCAGTAGAATAAGAAGCAAAAGCACGCAACAATGAAACATCCCTTTAGCAGTGAGAGAAGGTTGTTTAGCAGTATGTGAAATTAAAGAACAATTTGATTCATTAAAAGATTTTGCAGTGGAGTAAGCATATGTGTTCCACATGTTGATAGTTAAGGGATGTCTTCTGTCCATGGGGTGCCAGAGAGTTTGTGGAGAATCAATACTTCGCTTCCAGAGATACCAGATTGGCAATATGAGAAAAATCAATATGAGAAAGAGTGTCGTGATGTAGCAGCAGATGGAGATGCGTTTCCACTTCGAAGCCATCTCGAGATGATGTTCTTGGGTTGGGCGCTGTCAGCTTCTTCAGGACCTTAGGGTAGACTGCCTGGTCCCAGGATGAGTCACCGGGATTATTCTGCCCGTATACCGTGAACTCAACCTTTAATAGAACGATGTCATATACCTGCTTCATCTTTTTGTCCCCGTTTGGACATCCACACACTCTTTTTTTCTGGACTTGCTTTTTCCTGCCACAACTTAACTGTTTCTACTATCACCTCCTGTGGATTGTCACATTCAGACTCATTTACAGTTAGTTGGATTGTAGGTCGGTACCCCGCAACCTTTTTTGCTGCTCGATCTGCTGATACAAAATCATTAGTTCGAGAGTGACCTTTACATTTTGTTACTGCCACCACTGTTGGGAGCATTAAAGCATCTTGCAATTTAAGAATATCAGCCTGATATTTAATGGGTGTACCGGTTACAGTTTGGAAATCGTTTCACTACCATTCTTTTAATGCAACATGAACTGTCATGTGTGCATACGCCGAATCTGTGTAAATATTTACTGACTAGTTTTCCGCCTATCTGAGAGCTGCTTGCTGTCTTTGTACTGACTGAGAGCCTAAAATTCTTTCTGCTTGGACTTCTTCAAAACCTGTTTCTGTGGGTTGGGTTACTGCCAATCCAGATTGTAGGCCATTGTTGCCTTTGAAATCAAGTCTGGGTTGTCACTAGGTGTCGCAAATTGGGTGTCTTTGCTCGTATTTTTCCAATGGAGTTGATGCATACAGACAAACTTGTCGACTTCCTCCTTCCCCCTTCTGATAAAGGGCAGCAGAAACACTGCTGACCTTTTCAGACACGTCAAGATAGAACATGCGACTTTAATCAGGAATCGCAAGAGCTGCAGCAGTGGAAAGATGCTGTTTCAAGGAGATGAAGAGCAAAGATCTGGTGGCTTCAAGACAAGAAGTTTCAGATGGAGCTGCCAGCAAGAGGTCATCCACATACTGCACCAGGAGAACACCAGGGGGCAGTTCAAGTGGAGACAGCAACTGGCGAAGACAGTCGTTGAAGAGTCCAGGTGAAAGGACAAAGCCTTGAGGCAGGCGATTGTAGGAGTAGCAAAAAACATTCCAAGTGAAAGCAAAAAATTGCTTCATTGAAGGAAGGAGTGGAATACAAAAGAAAGCATTAGCCAGGTCAATGCAAGTGAAATGAGTGTGGGTTGATGTAATTTGGAACAATGCCAAGTGAGGGTTCGGGACAGACAAAGTAGGAGTTAAGACGGCCGCATTAATCGCTCGCAGGTCATGGACCATGCAAAACTTTCCAGTATCTTTCTTCTCAACGGGTAAAATAGGCGTGTTAAAATCAGAGCCGGGATTCCACGCAACACACCTGCTTTGAGCAAACTGTCAATTGTTTCCGAAATGCCAATCATCCCAGCCTCTTTTACAGAGTATTGGGGAACATATATTTGTCCTGGTTTCACCTGAAACACAACAGGTGAGACATTACAAAGACCAACATCAGTGGGATCCATGGACCACAGCGATGTGGGAAAGAAATCAAGAAGGTAACCAGCAAAATCGCTGTTGGTTGTTTCACGTCCATGGTGCCTATCCAGAAGCTGGTGCTCCAAAACAGAAGTGGGTAAAAATGTATTTGACTAAATCCAATAAGCATCATGTGACGGGAAATAGAGCAATTAAGAGTGAAATACATTTTGACAATCAGTGGCCTGTGTGCATGCCAGGACAAACGGACCGAGATCCTTCACTGTGTGCTGAGGCGAGACCATCAAGGAGAGATGTGGGAGTTGTTCAGGAGTCAGGGACACCGAAAAGGCAACACCTGATTTGCCTGTAACCAAATCACCCATGTTCAATTCCCATATGTTGTTTTCAATTTCCTGAAATGCCTCGCTATAGATCTCATCTCCTGATCTGTCATACGTAATACAGAGTGCAATGCATACAATCAGTTACCATATCATAAGATCTGAAGTTACGAACCCAAGGTGACCAGAGAGCTCTGTTTCGAGCCAACCACTGGAGTCAATATGCACTCTTGCCCAGTAGATGTCGGCAGTGGCGCATGCCACAGGGCGTTGTTCAACAAGCGGGAACTGCGAGGTGGCACTGGAGGCAGAGGAGGCAGAGCAGCAGTAGGTGTTATCATCCGGAAATTCCAGGATAAGTCCATCAGGGCTGCATTTGATGAGAGGGCATGTGGCGATGAGGAGATCTCTGCCCAAAAGATTGACTGGAGAGTTAGGTGCAAACACAAAAGAATGCAAAAGAGTCTGTGAAAAACATTGAACAGTCACTGAGCATGTGGATTCAGGGCACCATCATTTTGGAAACTGTCCACCAGAGGGAGGCAGATACTGTTGGTTTGGCACCGGGGAATGTTGTTACTGCTGCGTGCAGTTTGTTAGCCTCTGCCTCTCCACCCAGACGCTGAGGTCGCTGTCTGCAATCGCGGGCCCAATGACCAGGCCGTCCACAATTGAAGCACATGTTACGGCAACCAGGGGGCGCACCTTGACCCATGAATGAACCTGCTTGATACATCATGCACTCGGAATCGACAGAGGGAGATGAGATCACAGCAAAAGTGGTTTCTTTCTGCTTTTTCAGATTTTGCAACTGCAACATAGCAAGTTGTGTTTCTGTACTTTTGTGTTTGTCTATCTTACAGTAGACTCTTTTTCTTTAGCATGTCTCCTCAAATGATGTTTAAGATGTGACAACCACCGGTCAACCTCAGCACCGGGAAGCCTCCATGGCCTGTGCCACAGACTTGGGAACGCCCTTCAAAATGGCTGCTCGGAACACTCGCGAATGCAAGGCGGAGGCCGTAGGGGCGTGTCCTGTTTTCAGAGTGTAATCAGTGAGGGCCTGGTCAACAAAAGCCGCGGCCTCCTCATCTGCTTTGGGAGCGAGCACCAGATCTGGAATGACACACTCAGGGAGGGGAAACAAAGGTCTAAGGCAATAGACAAGGTTAAATAATTTTCTCGCGTAAAAGTCTAATTATCAGGGAGAGAAAAAAAATGAAAAAAATCCCAAAATTTTACATTAAAATATTCCACTATAAAAGCGGACATAATTGTATAAATATCACCTGCTATTAACATTTGTCCCGTAACCGCTCTCTGCACTGCTTGAAGCCAATTGGCACCACCAAATTGCATAGGCGGAAGTTTCTGCATCAACACACTCAAATCAGTGGGAGAAAAAGGTTTGTAAAACATAGCAGAGTTATCAGTGGACGGGTCAACTTTAGCTAACATGGGTGCCTGCAAGATTTGGGAACGAGTCAAAGGCCGATGAGCAGGAAAAGCTGGACCTTTGGAAGATTCCTCTGGTTCGGTCCAGAACGGAGTCAGGGTGGGCACCTGAAAGATTCTGAAGATTCTGGACATGCCACTTTAATTCTGTTACTTGATTCTGTAACTGAGCAATGTACAACCTGTTTTCCACTTCCTCATTCGAAGGGCCTCTTTTTTTTTTTTTCAATTTTAGAGCCACCGCTCTTTTAACACAAGTTTTTTTCCCGTTTCTTTCATTAATATCACCAAACACGCAGTTGAAGACATTGTAGGAAACCATCCATTCTCGCAACACTTCTCATCCACTCCCTTTTTTTTAACTGTTCCCCCCCCCTGCCATTCTCTCTTCTCCCCCCCCCGTTCTCTCTATCACTCGCCGCACAGTCACATGCATTACTGATTTACTCACCCAGCACACTTATTCAGAATGGTTTGGTATTTGCCGCAAATCGAACCATTCACTTTCCCTATCAAAATCTCCCTTCATTTTGTTTTTATTTACTTACTTTACTTACTTCCTTATTTATTTATTATTTTATTTTTGTTACTTCATTAACGTCTTTTGTGGTACCACAGTTTCACATAGGCCTTCTCTTTTTTCTTATTCAAAGACACTTGATTATTCCCAAACAAAAGTGTCCGAGCCTTAATTTCTCAGAAGTGGTCGAACTATTCCTCTTAATTCAAAAGCACTTGACTAGGACCAAACAAAAGCACTCGAACCCTAATTTATCAAAACCACTCGAACTTCTTATTCTCTTATTTCTCTTCACTCAGTTATTTCTTATGCGCTTATTTCTTCGTAACGTTTCCCCATAAACAAGGACATCAGTTTCTAAGATTCTAAAATAGAATGAAACAAATTCGTATATATTTAATGTCTTAGTAAAATTCTAAAACAAGGATTTTTTGTTTCTAGGATTCCATAATAGAATGAAACAACCTTGTGTTTTAGATTTACTAATATCTGTTCACTTAGATCTCATATACAAATTAGTCACAAATTAAATGACATGAAAACAGGTCTCGGAGTAGTCAACAGACAGAAAATCAACTAGGAGGATAAATGTCCTCTTACCTTTGATTACTTTGGCGTCAGATGTTCTGTCTGCTGGCCAACACCTCAGCCCGAAATCACGTCAGTGTCACCAATTGTTGCAAGATAATCTTTTTCTTCCGTGTGTTAGTTTTCTTTCGGGTCGTGAGAATGTTGGTTATCTGAATACAGGCTGGAGATCGATGAACAGTTCCTTCAAAGCTTTTATTTCTACAGAATATTACGGGCACAAGTGAGTTACAGACAATGGCTGTAGCTTCTCACAAGTGCGAAGATTACAGTGGACTAACAACATTCTTATACTATCTTGAAAGGCGGTACCACACAGTTTCCAGTAAACAGCCCACAAAGTTAACCGGACCTGCACGATAACATTCAAGGACACTATTCAAACACAGAACAAAGCCCATTTGAGGAATAGAGGAAGTTATTCAGTCATGACTACACCTGGCAGAAATAGCGATATCATTCACAAGGATATATCCGCAGAACAAAGCTCTACTGAGGAAATGAGGAAATTAAAACAGTTATGACTAAATCTGGGCAGAAGACACACTTCATTAATAAAAAATATTGGGATGTATACATGTTAATGTATGTACATACTGTATATATTCATGTTTATACTGTATGTGCTGTCACATTGCATGCCATATTCTTGAAGTACTGTATTTGACTGCATTGGATGTCATCCGTTTTAAATATTGGCAATACAGTGGCCCTCCAATGACTCAATGTAACGTTGCTTGAGTGCGCGTGCAAGTCTCTGCTCCATTTGTCTCCATTTTGCTCCCAATTAGTCAAATGCGTAATCAAATACTACAAAGTGGGAACAAAATAATTCACACTTCACTTATTTTTAAGGGATGTGTCAAAAATGCGTAACAACCTGTGTCTGTTGCTCTGTCAGTCGTCTGAGCTTTTTCTATGCTGTGATTTCCTACTATCTGCCTGTTCACGCACCTTGAGTCCACTGCAGGAATGATTGCTGCTTTTTCTTGTGCTTTTCCGCGGAAAACATTTGCTCTTGTTACAAAACGTTTCTAAAACTGAAAATTGAAAACCACACGTGTGTTCTTCATGTGTTTATTGAAAACATGCGTAGGAAATACCAATGTTATTGCGTGGCTTCCATTCTGAACATTGCAAGGAATAAAGGTCTGCGTAAAAGTCACACATTTTTTTATTAATTTTAGGGAGGTCAGAGGTCACTTCACCAGACGCAGATTTAATTCTAGGGATCAATGTGGATAAAGTAGCTGCACGCGCTGGGTGTGCTAATAGTCTCCTCGCTTTGTCCCCCATTCCAAAAAAGTTTTGTTTTGTCATAAACAACTGTTTTTGTATTTTCTTTGTGGTTAATAACTCAAATTTGGATTGGAGATGGATAAGTTCCTTGTAAAGAGAAGGGGTATGAGACGAAGAGTATAGTCTATCAATCTTCAGCAACTGTGAGGACAGTGCCTCGGTTTCTGCCTTTTCCGCCTTCCTAAAAAAGCAACATATGAGATAATCTGGCCCCGTAAAAACACCTTACAAGCTTCCCAATAAGTGCGCCGAGAAATTTCCGGTAAATCATTTAAGTAAAAAAACAAGGCAATCTCTGTACCAAGGAACTCTTTAAAGAAGATTGGGCAAGTAAAGAAGAGTTAATACCAACCGATACCGGGGCATGGTCCGAGATGACAATACTATGATATTTACATGTGCGAGCTTCCGATAAAAAAAAAAAATATATTATCCGGGAGAAAAAAGTTGATATGAGAATATGAATGATGGACATGTGAAAAAAAAGAAAAAGCTTTATCTAAGGGAAATGTACACAGTAAAATCGAAAGTTTAAATTTAACTCCCATAGAGTTAAATGTACGGCCCCCCCTTCTGGAGCTAGGCCTGGAGGTGGGGCTCGAAGGCGAGCGTCTGGTGGCCGGGCCTATACCCATGGGGACCGGCCGGGCACAGCCCGAAAAGGCAACGTGGGACCCCCTTCCCATGGGCTCACCACCGGTGGAAGGGGCCAAAGGGGTCGGGTGCGCAGTGAGTTGGGTAGCAGCCAAAGGCGGGGGCCTTGGCGGTCTGACCCCCGGCTACTGAAGCTAGCTCTGGGGACATGGAATGTCACCTCTCTGACAGGGAAGGAGCTCGAGCTGGTGTGCGAGGCTGAGAAGTTCCGACTAGATATAGTCGGACTCACCTCCACACACGGCTTGGGTTCTGGTACCAATCCACTCGAGAGGGGCTGGACCCTCTTCCACTCTGGAGTTGCCCACGGTGAGAGGCGCAGAGCAGGTGTGGGCATACTCATTGCCCCCCAGCTAGCCGCCTGTACGTTGGGGTTTACCCCGGTGAATGAGAGGGTAGCCTCCCTCCGCCTTCGGGTGGGGGGACGGGTCATGACTGTTGTTTGTGCTTATGCACCGAACAGCAGCTCAGAGTACCCACCCTTTCTGGAGTCCTTGGAGGGTGTGCTGGAGAGCACACCCCCTGGGGACTCCCTCGTTCTACTGGGGGACTTCAACGCTCACGTGGGTAATGACAGTGAGACCTGGAGGGGCGTGATTGGGAGGAATGGCCCCCCCGATCGAAACCTGAGTGGTGTTTTGTTATTGGACTTCTGTGCTCGCCACGGACTGTCCATAACGAACACCATGTTCAAGCACAAGAGTGTCCATATGTGCACCTGGCACCAGGACACCCTAGGCCGTAGTTCGATGATCGACTTTGTAGTCGTGTCATCGGACTTGCGGCCGTATGTGTTGGACACTCGGGTTAAGAGAGGGGCGGAGCTGTCAACTGATCACCACCTGGTGGTGTGTTGGCTCCGATGGCGGGGTAAGATGCCGGTCCGACCAGGCAGGCCCAAACGTACTGTGAGGGTCTGCTGGGAACGTCTGGCAGAATCCCCTGTCAGAAAGAGTTTCAACGCCCATCTCCGGCAGAGCTTCTCCATTGTCCCGGGGGAGGCGGGGGACATTGAGTCCGAGTGGACCATGTTCCGCGCTTCAATTGTTGAAGCGGCCGATCGGAGCTGTGGCCGTAAGGTGGTTGGTGCCTGTCGTGGCGGCAATCCTCGAACCCGCTGGTGGACACCAGCGGTAAGGGATGCCGTCAAGCTGAAGAAGGAGTCCTATCGGGCCTTTTTGGCCTGTGGGACTCCGGAGGCTGCTGACGGGTACCGGCTGGCCAAGCGGAATGCGGCTTTGGCGGTCGCTGAGGCAAAAACTCGGGCATGGGAGGAGTTCGGTGAGGCCATGGAAAACGACTTCCGGACGGCTTCGAGGAAATTCTGGTCCACCATCCGGCGTCTCAGGAGAGGAAAGCAGTGCACCGTTAACACTGTGTATAGTGGAGACGGAGTGCTGTTGACCTCGACTCGGGACGTCGTGAACCGGTGGGGAGAGTACTTCAAAGACCTCCTCAATTCCACCAACACGCCTTGCTTTGAGGAAGCAGGGTCTGGGGACTCTGAGGTGGGCTCCCCTATCTCTGGGGTCGAAGTCGCCGAGGTGGTTGGAAAGCTTCTCGGTGGCAGGGCCTCGGGGGTGGATGAGATCCGCCCGGAGTTCCTAAAGGCTCTGGATGTTGTGGGGCTGTCGTGGTTGACACGTCTCTGCAGCATCGCATGGACATCGGGGACGGTGCCTCTGGATTGGCAGACCGGGGTGGTGGTTCCCCTTTTTAAGAAGGGGGACCGGAGGGTGTGTTCCAACTTTAGAGGGATCACACTCCTCAGCCTCCCAGGTAAGGTCTATTCAGGGGTGCTGGAGAGGAGGGTCCGTCGGGAGGTCGAATCTCGGATCCAGGAGGAGCAGTGTGGTTTTCGTCCCGGCCGTGGAACAGTGGACCAGCTCTACACCCTCAGCAGGGTCCTCGAGGGTGCGTGGGAATTCGCCCAACCAGTCCACATGTGCTTTGTGGACTTGGAGAAGGCGTTTGACCGTGTCCCTCGGGGAGTTCTGTGGGGGGTGCTTTGGGAGTATGGGTTACCGAGCCCCCTGATACGGGCTATTCGGTCCCTGTACGACCGATGTCAGAGTCTGGTCCGCATTGCCGGCAGTAAGTCGAATTTGTTTCCGGTGAGGGTTGGACTCCGCCAAGGTTGCCCTTTGTCACCGATTCTGTTCATAACTTTTATGGACAGAATTTCTAGGCGTAGCCGAGGCGTTGAGGGGGTCCGGTTTGGTGGCCTCAGCATTGCATCTCTGCTTTTTGCAGATGATGTGGTGCTGTTGGCTTCTTCAAGCCGTGACCTCCAGCTCTCACTGGAGCGGTTCGCAGCCGAGTGTGAAGCGGTTGGGATGAAGATCAGCACCTCCAAATCCGAGACCATGGTCCTCAGTCGGAAAAGGGTGCCCTCTCCGGGTCGGGGAGGAGGTCCTGCCCCAAGTGGAGGAGTTCAAGTATATTGGGGTCTTGTTCACGAGTGAGGGTAGGTTAGAGCGGGAGATCGACAGGCGGATCGGTGCAGCGTCTGCAGTGATGCGGACGCTGTATCGGTCCGTTGTGGTGAAGAAGGAGCTGAGCCGAAAGGCAAAGCTCTCGATTTACCGGTCGATCTACGTTCCTACCCTCACCTATAGTCACGAGCTGTGGGTCGTGACCGAAAGAACAAGATCCCGGATACAAGCGGCCGAAATGAGTTTCCTCCGCAGGGTAGCCGGGCTCTCCCTTAGAGATAAGGTGAGAAGCTCGGTCATCCGAGAGGGACTCAGCGTCGAGTCGCTGCTCCTCCACGTTGAGAGGAACCAGTTGAGGTGTCTCGGGCATCTGGTTCGGATGCCTCCTGGACGCCTCCCTGGGGAGGTGTTCCGGGCATGTCCTACCGGCAGGAGGCCCCGGGGACGACCCAGGACACGCTGGAGAGACTGTGTCTCTCGGCTGTCCTGGGAACGCCTTGGGGTCCCGTCGGATAAGCTGGCTGAAGTGGCTGGGGAGAAGGAAGTCTGGGCTTCCCTGCTAAAGCTGCTGCCCCCGCGACCCGACCCCGGATAAGCGGAAGAAGACGGACGGACAGACGGAGTTAAATGTAACACTTTCCACGAGTTTATATAGTTCTCACCAGTTCCGAGTTAAATTTCCACTTCCAAAAGTGTAAAAATTTAACGCATTGGTAGGGTGAAATTACAACACATATAGTGTTATTATTTGACACATAAAAGTGAACTTTTTACACATTAAAGTGTTGTCTACTTTCACCTATCGGTGTTATTTTTTCACATTATCATTGTTATTTCCTTTCATTTTTTTGGGCATTAATTTCTCACAGTTGTGTTGTTACTTTTAACCATGAAGTGTTATATTCATTCCTTTAATTCCCTTAATTTCTCAACATTTTAGTGTTACTTCTTGACAAGTTCTTATTTTCCAACCCAAATGGAGAAAGCGGGACTTGAACCCAGTACCTAGTACTTGGGGGACAACAACACTAACAAGTACGCCACGAGATAGTACATGTTTGTTGCCGCAAAATTCTTGTAGACCCGCACGACTGGTAAATACGAATTGCTGGTACGGCAATTTAGTTTTACAGAAAAATAATGAACATAAATTACACTACTCGTGAAAATCCGGATTTTTTTTGTTTTATGTCTCACGCTTTTTTTACGTTAACTTATGAACAAAATAATTCAAGAACTGTATAATTTAATCCTTGATTTATAAAACCGAATAATCCAGACCTAGAGTAGTTGTTCTTAAAATCCAGGGGAAAAAACGTAGCTGCCTTGCGAGGAGAAAAGAGCCCGGATGCGTAAGGTAACTCAGCCTGGAGTGATTTAGTTTTACTCACTGAAATAACACCACAATTCCAAAATTACGTCACAAGTCAAGATGGCCGTAAATTTGGTGAACAAAATCTGCTCATTGAAAAGCGTTGGACCTTGGATTGTTGTAATTTGATTTGTGAGGATTATTTTGATATCAAAAAGTGATAAGATATCATTTGTTTTCACCGTGTAAAGGAAGCATTTGCATTGTGTTGCATTGGGGACAGAAATGCCCGGATGTTCGGAAATGTCAATAGTTTTTAAATAAACATTACACACACATAATAATAATGAATAATACACCACAGCTAGTTTTAATAACAGCCTATTAGGGCAACATGACTGCAAGACTTGTAGCATAGAAGTAACTTACAGTTATGGTTTGTACTAAATAAAAGCTAATATTTTTTCTAATAATAGCTTCATGCCTGCTGATTTAGTACAAACTACTTTAAAAAAAACAACAACGATTTTTCAATACAATTAACCTTAAGGAGCAAATCAATATTAAGATGGGATCTTTAAAAGGTGCTAAATTCTAGTTAACATGACTCTCTGGCTTTGACTCTGAGTCGGACCTTTCATCTTGAATGTGTATTTGATTTCATCCAAGAGAGCAGAGAGATGCTTTCCTTGACTGCTTGCTGTAGCTCCTTTTCCTTCCCCTTTTCAGCCTCTCCTTTCTAAGCATTATGCTGCAATTACTAAATAAATAGACCAATTGTAACCAAACAGACCAATGGCATGAATAAGACTGACTGTTGTCATTAGAAGAAGGCAAAATGGTATTTTTCATAGGCAATTGACAATTCCAAACACCCGGGCATTTATGATATTTCCACAATGCAACTCAATGCAAATGCTTCGATCACCAATGACGTATTGGATTGTTTTTGCCTGTGGCTACTAGCATAATAGAAACCAGACACAAACAACAGTTCATCACATTTTGAAGTGAAAATAATCCCTACAAATCAAATTACAATGATCCAAAGTCCAATGCTTTTCAATGCACGGATCACAGAGAGGTTCCTTTCACCGTCATTAGTCTTACTATGTCGTGGTTATCACGTTATCTATTATTGAATTAGCATGTAGCATTTTAAACAAGTTGGCTAATATCGGCGAATTTATGCTCAGTTGTTTGTGCTGTATGAGACATGCTACTTCACAACAAAATGATTATAGGTAGGGAATAGAGGGCAAACAAACAATACAATTTCACTGGATTCATAACACAGTTACTTGGCTGGGGTGGAGCAGCAGGGGAAGGAGACTGTTCTGTGGGTAATTAGCGTTCACGTGACAAAGGAAGCTAGAGAGAGAGAGCTAGGTCCGGTGTGTGTGCGCAGGGGACGTATATTGTTTGCTTGTTTGTTTGTGTGTTTGTTTGTTTTTTACACGTGATTAAACATGCATCTTTTCTAAAAGATAGATCAGTAAAGTGTTTATTTAAAAAATAAAAATAAAAAATGAACTTTTTTGAGAGAGGGCAGAGGGGCAAGGGTGTGAGCACCACTAGGGGTCTACCTGTGCACGCCAGTGACAGACACACACACACACACACACACACACACACACACACACACACACACACACACACACGCACACACACACACACACACACACACAGAAAACATAACCAAATAGTAGGCATCCTTCCAAGTCCCACCCTCCCACCCCCAACTTCTCCATGCCAAAACCCTTTGTACTGATTATTTGTTTATTTGAAATCTGTATCAAATCTTTTTCACAGTGAAACTAAAATACAAAAAAGAAAAAAAACTGAAATAACGACAGACTTTGAACAGTTATGTTTACATTTTGCTCTGTCAGTGTCAAAAAAACATCTGGTAACACTTCCTATAATTGCTGCTGAGGAACTAAAGATCTGAGCACAGAAAGAAATTGAATGTTTTCTTTTGTCCGTCTGCTGCTGCTTTGCTTCCTGTTAAAATGTCACAAGGAGTATATACCCCAGAATGATGTAGATGTATTGTACTTTTCCTGATATGCTGCTACCTGAGCCAACCACCACATTTTCATGTCACTGACATTTGATCAACAAACCAATTTTTCACAAGGTGGAAAACAGTTATCTTTTCATGGGATATTACGACCTTGGGATGCAATATGTCTTGTGATCCCAGAGCCTTTCAACGGGTGCACTGCCATGTGAAAGGCATAAGGACTACAGCCAAACTGGATTATTTAACCATCGATCTCGAGCTATACCTGATAATAACTGAAGTTCATAAGGAAGTTGTTAGTTTACGTCTATGACGTGTATCATAATGCACAAACAGTAAAGCAATCAAATATGTTTTAATAAGAAAGTAATGCTATACATTTCATAATCAGAATATGACAAATAAGTTTTAGTTCAGTATTTGCGCAAATGAAGCTTTAAACAAGGACCTGCGATGTGTTGCATGAAAACAATCTCAAGCATGTAACGCAAATGCAAATCTGTCAAACTATACATGCATAGGTACGCGCAATATGTCATCAATTTAATTCTTTCTTTTTGCGTAAGTTATATTTATGTCCGCATGAGTCCCTTGAGCAAAACAAACTTGCTGTACAACAATCAAGCAAGAAAAACGGCAATGCCACCTTTTGTTTGGAATGCGTTCAGACACCACACCTTTTGACCTGTGACACTTCCCCATTGCTCTTGCAGCCTCAAAGTCAAATGGTGAGTGTTATTTCATTTTAGCACGTAGTACGACACATGAACATCACACAACAACTGCACACATACTGCCATATTATGCCATACTGTCAAATTTAGGCAAATATGAGATCACATCGTGGGTGTAGAGATCAGGTTTATAAACACACACACACTGACCACACACCTTAAGTAGCCCACCGAATCAGCACACTAAAAGCTTCATACCCACACACGCAACCTTCCAAACAGTCAGTGAGCCCACTGTGAGTTAAAATCTTTCATCATATAGATGACTTAATTGCACGTTTCAAGACTGTGTGGCACCAGAGTGACAGGTTGGCATTACGGAGGGTGTCTATGCTGACACCTACAAGCTGTCAGCCATGTTCTCATCATGTTTTGTGACGTGCACGACTCCTTGTCATACTTAATAAACACATTCACACTTAATTTTGCTCATCCTTTTCCTTTAATTGTATTGGCATAACTAAACCACATTTGATGTTACTGTTGAAATGAAGTGTATATTTTGGACTGAAATCCACTGTACTTTCCTTGAAATGACCCCAGGGCTTGTTTTTTGCACTGTTTTTTTTTTATTTTATTACATTTTTATCATTTAATCTTCCATGTATCCCTCAAATAGGTTGTCTTTGATATGAGGCTAATTGGTTTTATATCTAATAAGTTTTTGTATAGGTACCCTACTTTTCCATAAGTGGGGTCAAAAATGACCCCAAGTACTTTCTATGGAATTTCAAAGGTTAACCCTAAAAACATTTGATAGAGGTAGAGCTTATTATGGAGTTTGAAATCTCATATGAGACCCCAGAATATTGTCAGGCCATTTAGAAATGCAAGGGCTCATAGAAATCAACCCCCTCCCCTTGATAAACAATAACAGTCCTCCGGCTGGCCAGGGCAGAACACTAAGCCAATGCAGTTTTGTGATGAAATGTGAATGACAAATAAATCAATTAAGATGCCAGACATGAAATAATTCTTTTGTTGACCAAAATAACCAAAATCACCATCTTTAACCAAAATGAGAGGTGTTTCTTCAAGTTTACAGCATAAAAAACATTCATTCAAATAGGGGTCATTTTTGACCCCACTCATGAAAGAGCGTAGGTATTAGTTGGTCATGCATCTAAGGGTTAATGGTCTGTTCCATTATATGCTGAAATCATGTGTTTGTGGTAACTTGCCAAGAAGACAGTTTTGTTTTCATTGATGCCAGTTATTAATATCACAGTTTGGGAAGAAAATACAAGAGTTTATTTTGCCATCCAAAATATTTTTGTTATCAATATTAGCATGCCATTCAAAATAATGCCAGTGCCACGTTGGTTTTATTTATAGCCTCTGCATACCATCCATTTTCATTAGCATCATACGTACAACATAAACTAACTGTTCCTCTCCTACTGCAATACAAAGTTTTCAATTCACCTAATGAACATGTTTTTTTTTCTACATGTACGTAATGTGATGTTTCTTCTTTTAGGTACGAACAATAGCCAACAATTGATAAAAAATTCCGTCCGTCCGTCTTCTTCCGCTTATCCGGGGTCGGGTCGCGGGGGCAGCAGCTTTAGCAGGGAAGCCCAGACTTCCCTCTCCCCAGCCACTTCAGCCAGCTCGTCCGACGGGACCCCAAGGCGTTCCCAGGACAGCCGAGAGACATAGTCTCTCCAGCGTGTCCTGGGTCGTCCCCGGGGCCTCCTGCCGGTAGGACATGCCCGGAACACCTCCCCAGGGAGGCGTCCAGGAGGCATCCGAACCAGATGCCCGAGCCACCTCAACTGGTTCCTCTCAACGTGGAGCAGCAGCGACTCGACGCTGAGTCCCTCTCGGATGACCGAGCTTCTCACCCTATCTCTAAGGGAGAGCCCGGCTACCCTGCGGAGGAAACTCATTTCGGCCGCTTGTATCCGGGATCTTGTTCTTTCGGTCACGACCCACAGCTCGTGACCATAGTTGAGGGCAGGAACGTAGATAGACCGGTAAATCGAGAGCTTTGCCTTTCGGCTCAGCTCCTTCTTCACCACAACAGACCGATACAGCGTCCGCATCACTGCAGACGCTGCACCGATCCGCCTGTCGATTTCCCGCTCTAACCTACCCTCACTCGTGAACAAGACCCCAAGATACTTGAACTCCTCCACTTGGGGCAGGACCTCCTCCCCGACCCGCAGAGGGCACTCCACCCTTTTCCGACTGAGGACCATGGTCTCGGATTTGGAGGTGCTGATTCTCATCCCAACCGCTTCATACTCGGCTGCGAACCGCTCCAGAGAGAGCTGGAGGTCACGGCTTGAAGAAGCCAACAGCACCACATCATCTACAAAAAGCAGAGATGCAATGCTGAGGCCACCAAACCGGACCCCCTCAACGCCTCGGCTACGCCTAGAAATTCTGTCCATAAAAGTTATGAACAGAATCGGTGACAAAGGGCAACCTTGGCGGAGTCCAACCCTCACAGGAAACAAATTCGACTTACTGCCGGCAATGCGGACCAGACTCTGGCATCGGTCGTACAGGGACCGAATAGCCCGTATCAGGGGGCTCGGTAACCCATACTCCCGAAGCACCCCCCACAGAACTCCCCGAGGGACACGGTCAAACGCCTTCTCCAAGTCCACAAAGCACATGTGGACTGGTTGGGCGAATTCCCACGCACCCTCGAGGACCCTGCTGAGGGTGTAGAGCTAGTCCACTGTTCCACGGCCGGGACGAAAACCACACTGCTCCTCCTGGATCCGAGATTCGACCTCCCGACGGACCCTCCTCCAGGTTTTGCGTGTCCCAATGAGCCTGGGAGCTATGTTGTCCGGGGCTTCATGCCCCTGGTAGGGCCACCCAAAGCAAACAGGTCCTAGGTGAGGGACCAGACAAAGCATGGCTCAAACGACCCCAATGATGAACACAAACCTTGGATCTTCGTTTCCCTTGCCCGGACGCGGGTCACCGGGGCCCCCCTCTGGAGCTAGGCCTGGAGGTGGGGCTCGAAGGCGAGCATCTGGTGGCCGGGCCTATACCCATGGGGACCGGCCGGGCACAGCCCGAAAAGGCAACGTGGGGCCCCCTTCCCATGGGCTCACCATCGGTGGAAGGGGCCAAAGGGGTGGGGTGCGCAGTGAGTTGGGTGGCAGCCAAAGGCGGGGGCCTTGGCGGTCTGACCCCCGGCTACTGAAGCTAGCTCTGGGGACATGGAATGTCACCTCTCTGAGAGGGAAGGAGCTTGAGCTGGAGTGCGAGGCTGAGAAGTTCCGACTAGATATAGTCGGACTCACCTCCACACACGGCTTGGGTTCTGGTACCAATCTTCTCGAGAGGGGCTGGACCCTCTTCCACTCTGGAGTTGCCCACAGTGAGAGGCGCAGAGCAGGTGTGGGCATACTCATTGCCCCCCAGCTAGCCGCCTGTACGTTGGGGTTTACCCCGGTGAATGAGAGGGTAGCCTCCCTCCGCCTTCGGGTGGGGGGACGGGTCATGACTGTTGTTTGTGCTTATGCACCGAACAGCAGCTCAGAGTACCCACCCTCTCTGGAGTCCTTGGAGGGTGTGCTGGAGAGCGCACCCCCTGGGGACTCCCTCGTTCTACTGGGGGACTTCAACGCTCACGTGGGTAATGACAGTGAGACCTGGAGGGGCGTGATTGGGAGGAATGGCCCCCACCCGATCGAAACCAGAGTGGTGTTTTTGTTATTGGACTTCTGTGCTCGGACTGTCCATAACGAACAACATGTTCAAGCACAAGAGTGTCCATATGTGCACCTGGCACCAGGACACCCTAGGCCGTAGTTCGATGATCGACTTTGTAGTCGTGTCATCGGACTTGCGGCCGTATGTGTTTGACACTCGGGTTAAGAGAGGGGAAGAGCTGTCAACTGATCACCACCTGGTGGTGTGTTGGCTCCGATGGCGGGGTAAGATGCCGGTACGACCAGGCATGCGCAAACGTACTGTGAGGGTCTGCTGGGAACGTCTGGCAGAACCCCCTGTCAGAAAGAGTTTCAACGCCCATCTCCGGCAGAGCTTCTCCATTGTCCCAGGGGAGGCGGGGGACATTGAGTCCGAGTGGACCATGTTCCGCGCTTCAATTGTTGAGGCGGCCGATCGGAGCTGTGGCCGTAAGGTGGTTGGTGCCTGTCGTGGCGGCAATCCTCGAACCCGCTGGTGGACACCAGCGGTAAGGGATGCCGTCAAGCTGAAGAAGGAGTCCTGTCGGGCCTTTTTGGCCTGTGGGACTCCGGAGGCTGCTGACGGGTACCGGCTGGCCAAGCGGAATGCTGCTTTGGCGGTCGCTGAGGCAAAAACTCGGACATGGGAGGAGTTCGGTGAAACCCTCCTGATAAAAAATTATTTAAAAAAATATTTTTGCATGCAAAGCTTTTTTTTTTTAATTTAAAAAAATAAATGAATAAAATTGTTGAGCCAAGTTATCAAAAAAGGGTATTGTGTAGTGCATACAAGACAGAAAAAATATTTTCTACTAACCTATATCTCAGAGCATGTGCTGTATTTTATTTTATTTTTTACCTTTACCAAAATTTTAATCAATATTTCTATTTTGTTCAAATTTCTTACTATTATTACACAAGTATGTACTTCTACTTAAGTACAGACAACAGATGTATACTGTTACCGCGCCTCTGTCTGACATTAGGGTTAAATATGCATGAAACATTCCCAAAGCCCAATGCCCAGCCCAAAGGTTTCTACTGCCCTCTACAGATCACTTAGACATACTTTCCCCCTTGAACATAAACTACACAAAAATCATTAATATATTTATATATTTCCCCCCTCTTTTCTTTTCTTTTCTCGGCGGCGAGTGGACAAAGAGTCCCTCACCGCCGCCCAGGGACGTACTGGGGCAAAAATAAGTAGTTCTATCGCGATACTTCAATTTACCTGCACCGAATACTTGTCGACTTGAGGTGGGAGGAGAGAAAGGAGGAAGGAGGAAGGAGGAAGGAGGAAGGAGGAAGGGAGGAAGGAGGAAGGAGGAGAGAGGAAGGAGGAGGGAGGAGGGAGGAGGGAGGAGGGAGGAGGGAGGAGGGAGGAGGGAGGAGGGAGGAGGAGTCCAGCACAGCCCCGTTAACCAGTGGGCGGCCCGGGGAAATCTCCCACCAGCAGACGGTCACGGCATGGCCAACGTAAACAGGGGACAGTCCGGATGCCGGGCGGTGGCCATGGCGAGTAAGTACTTATCAAAAACGTCCCCCCTGGTAATGACGAAAGGCTTTCCACCGGGAAAGATGGGTCCCACCACGCGGCGTGCGTCAAGCTCCAGCACGCCCGGAGTGGCAGGAAAGACAGCGGCTCGTCATTTCACCGCCTCAGCCCGGGCCAAAACCAACCAAGTATGCCGGGACGTGAAGGCTTTTCTCAGCCAAATTGGTGGAGACCCCAGGGAAGCCCGGTACTGGCTCACCCAATTCCAGAGAGCTACTTCGGCTAAGTCTCCTTTTGCCGTTATAGAGGTGTGCCCTCGTACACGTGGAGCATGTGTTTTAAGGTGCAGGCTAAATGAATGAAACATGATATATGAGGTTGCGCCAATTATCAGATTTGATTGTTTGATTGGCACTGAATCTACTTTACTCTACTTTATAGACCCAATTATAGATTAACTTAATAAGGTGTTATTAGTGTAACTTGTCACCTGTAAATTAGTCTAACAACTGGGATAATTGTGTACTTGCAGTAGCATAGATAAAGTAAACGTTTATGATAAGATAAAAAGAAAAGAGAAAAAAAGGACAGGTACATGGTGCACATGTGGAGGAGACTATTGTAACTACTTCTACGAAGAACCCAGGCTAAAGTTAGCTCCTCCCCAACATAAAGCTTGTCTGCAGTCAAGATGTAAACACTTCAGAAAGAGCACAAAAACTGCAAATAGATGATATATATAAACAACTAATGGTTTAGGTTATACCGCGATATTGAATATGCAGGCTTACATCCTACAAACCCAAATAAATCATAAAAAAGATCGGCATTTATTAAACATCTTAATTCACAAAAAGCATACAGTACATCTGATTACTTAATGAAGTCATGTTAACCTTAAGACATTTCAGTTTCACTGTACGTGAAAGGAAACTAGGAAGAGGCCCAATTCAATTAATTTATAGCAAGCAGTGGGAGACTAAGTACTGTAATTAATTAATGTATTGACAAGTTCATTATTTTAATTATGGAAACATTTGAGTAAAAAATTAGTTGTCTGGTAGGAATTTTCAAATGCAAGTGTACCCTTTATTCTAGTCTGATTACTTTATAATTCATAAAATAAATAACTAACAAGCAATATAATTCCAACAAGGTAGCAAGGGGGAAAAAACAAAGAAAATATTCTATGATATAAATGAAAGTGCCAGTAATGCAAGAGTTGCTGCTTGAAGGTGACTGTGCATTGTAGCAATGTTCATCCCTCCTGAGAGAATCTTCTCCGAAACAGGGCAGATATTTTTAGGCTAATGATCCTCATAGTGAGTAAATTGCTCCTCAAATGAATCCATTGATTCGCAAAACTGCTCTGTATATTAAATGACAATGTTATATTTCCAAATGATCTTAAAAATTGCCTCTCTCCCTTAGGTGGACAGTTCAGTGTTTGACAGCAAGGAGATGGTTGACAGTCTGGCCTTCGGGCTCTCTTTCCTACAGCGAATGGACATGAAGCCTGTAGTTGTGATGGGCATGTCACGCTATGACAGAAGTGATGACGCTTTAACAATGTGGGAGTCTCAGCATTCCAGGTTACTGGTGGAGCAAAGTCAGCAGCTGACCGAGGCTCTGCAACAACAGTCGACAACTGTTCTGCCATTCTTCTCAGCTGAAGCTTTCCTAATGCTGCCATGTGGAAGCAGGTGAGGAAGAAGGGTTTCCCCAACAGTCCATTGTGAACTGACATTTCTAATTGGTGCCAGTTTTTACAGATTGTGCAAACTGTAAAGGAAATGATAACAATAAAATAACTTTTCAGGAAAGTAAGGTCAGTCCATGTTGCCAGATAATGTGGCGAATGAAGAGCATGCATGTAGATAGCAGAGAACCAAGTACAGATACTTGAGGTACGCCTTGGTTGTCTGAAGCTGAAGTGGATCTGGAGTTATGGATGGAGGCAGTTCTCTGTTAGATAGATATGAGATGAGTGATTCCTTTCTGTGTTGTTTCCTTGCTTGCCCTATCCTTTCATGGTTTTTCCTCCAAGTGCTGTACTGCGGCGTCCTTCCACATTCTCTTCGCTTAACCAAAGACTCGAAATTATCCTTCGGTGTGAATGGTTATTCTATATGTGCCCTGATTGACTGGCGTCTTCACTCACATTTTCTCCCCTTGCCTTCGTCTTCATCTGACGACCGTTCATAGTGTAAATCACTGTGAAGAGCAATTAATGAAAAATGGATTCTTAATTAATGTTCACAATTTGTCTTTCCAATCTCTCCTCCTCTCACTGCAGTGTGCTACCATCCCTTTCCGTTGATACCAGCCTCCTCCAGTGGAGTCTCAACTGCGGAATGATTCCTTTGGTTTGCCCGGTGGGGAGGGACGAGCAAGGGCGCGCTGTCATTTTGGACTCAATGGAAGTCACGGCAGCGATTTCTCATGCTTTGCAGCCCCACAAAGTCATGTTCTTGACCAACATAGGAGGCCTGCGGAATCAGGAAAATAAGGCATGACTGTTTACGTTTCCTATAGGCATGGTTGTGTATGCGCATAATGCAATTGGTGTGGAAAAAGTTAAGCACCCTGATGTTACTGGAGATTGGTTCTGGTTTGTTCAGGTGTTGGGTACAGTGTCGTTGCCTGGGGATCTGCCTCATCTGTCCATGGCACCATGGCTAAGTGCGAAAGAGCGTCACAGACTGTCTGGTATAGCCAGACTGCTTAGCCGTCTGCCTACAGAGTCCTCTGCAGTGATCACGTCTGCTGACACACTGCTGACAGAGCTGTTCAGCCACAAAGGTGCTGCTGACTGACTCGCTGTGTATTTTTTGGTTTTAAACACGTGCACAGTGCATACACACGTAGACTGGTTATTTTAGTTACTCCTTCCTGTAGCCAGTTTTACATTGCTGTATACTGTGTCTGAGTGTCTATGTCATTCTATTCTAGGATCCGGATCACTATTTAAAAACAGAGACCCCATACATCGGTAAAAAGCTAATCGGATGTGTGTCCAGCTTTAAAAATCACAATTTCTATGTCTCAGCTTTTGCATTGTGTGTGTGTTTGAAGGTACACTTCCTTCGATGAGATTGATGTGGATCGTCTTTTGGCTCTCATCAACAAAACATTTGACAAAACTCTGAAGCGAGATTACATTGACTCGCTTAAAGGGCGACTGCATTCGGTCTATCTCTCCGAAGGGTGAGTCCTAATACCGTAGTGTTAAGACTAATGCTGCAACAATTATCTGTAGTTACCACAACGATGTATGGGAATTATAGGGGACCTTCATATTTTCAGCAATATAAGATCTATATAAAAATCTTTATGCTTCATCATCATCAAGTGCTTGACTAATCAAGGGTCAGATGAGAATCTTCACTTCTCTAGTCACAATAACCTTGCCAAAGCATTTGGTAACCAACATTGTGGGACATTATGGATATTTACACCAACATGGATGGTTTTTATGCATTAAGATGTGGTTACTTGAATTTGGTGTCAAAGAAGTAGATTAGAAAGTTGCCAAACCCAAGTTTTCACAGACGCATGAAATGTTATCTAGGAGTACTAGCACCTCTTGTTGAGAGCCAATGTTTACAATTAATTAAGAAGTGCCACTTCATAGGGTAAGGCAAACAAGTAAGATAACATGTTTAAAAACTGATGATAATGATGATGATAATTGCAATAATAATAATGATAACAATGAGGTTTGTGAAGACAGAAATCTGAGTTGTTTTTTTATGTCCAGCTACACAGCTGCAGCCATTGTCACCATGGAAGTGGCAAACACACCCTATCTGGATAAAATAGTGGTGAGCAGCACTGAGCAGGGCCAGGGCACCGGCCACATCATGTGGGAGTGTATCAGGCAAGACCTGGGGAAACTCTTCTGGAGGTCCAAAACCAACAACAAAGTGAATCCCTGGTAAGACATACACAAAAACATGTATACAGCTCTAATTATATATGATAATATTGTATTCATAGAGGACTGATTGAAATGTTCTTGGCATTCATAACTTTCAGTTTGGTATTCATCTTTCTCCTTGTGACTGTCTGTCCAGGTACTTCAAGCATTGTGAAGGGAGCTTTACCAATGGCGGATGGATCGTTTTCTGGTGCGGCCTTGCGGACATTCGAGAGTCATATGAGCTTGTGGAGTATGCTAAGAATCTTCCCGACTCTTTCCATGCTTGTCCTCTTACACCAACCCCAAATCTGAAAGCAACATCAAGCACTTCTGCTACTGGGTGATCACATCTTGCTTTACACAGTGGGTTCCTTTTAATCAAATTTTTTTGGGCATAGAAACTTAGAGCTACTGGCTTTTCTGTTTAAAGTTCTCTGAGTTTTTCATTGAGCATAATGAAATGTGAACTTGAGGCTCAGTGTCTTGAGAATTTGGACAGTTATAAATTATTCCCTATTTTTAGCTGTGGTTTCCTAAGTCTTTTATGACGGTGATCGGCTTAGCTCTCAAGGCAACTCAGTGATTTATATTATGAGGAAATGCTATTTTTTTCCTGATGGGTTACTTTGCACCAATTTTATTGTTGTTTGAGATTTTGACCAAAGTCACAGCCAATGGCAATTCTCTTGTAGCGGTTGTTTGTTGAGAAAAGGTGTTTAAAGGACAATTTTAGATGTGACCAAGGCAACAAACAAACTCTTGGCGCTCCTACAGATAGTCTTTTCGCCAACGGCTAGCTAACCTGGAATGCTAATTGCAGCAATGTTATCCTTACTACTTGGTCATTTGGTAAACACATCACCCAAAGAAGCTAGACAAAAATAAGATTGGAAAAAGGTCAAAATATAAAAAAACAACAACATTCTACTAATTTACCATTAAAGGGGTTTGCAAAGCCTAGCCTCACTTCAATAGAAGTTATATGTGTAATTTAGATTTCAATGTATATAAATGGATTGTAGTGGAAGCCGATCTCCAAGTGTTTCACAGTGAGGATCTGTGATCACCCTCGCCAACTTTACGTCATTTACAAGTGGAGATCTTCTTGGCCAGGAAGCAAGTTGGCTGTCTTGATTCCCACTACGGTGCACAGACCCCTTTCTAACTGAAAATCTACAAAAATTCCAAAAGAAAGAACAATCCACCCATGCATGCAGTTACTCTGCATTTTGTACTAGACTTGTGCTGCAAAGTCGACAGGACGTCATTACAGTGAGATTAAAGTTATCGTCACGATACATTATAAAGTCATCATGATGTGCAGTTATCACAATGAGAAATAAATTTGTCAAATTTCTTATTATTGTTAATGTTTTATGTTATGTATTCTGTAAAGCGCTTTGTGACGGCTGTGGCTGTTTGAAAGCACTACTGTATATAAATAAAGATGACTTGCAATGAGATTCAGCTTTCATGAAGAGATTTAAAGTCAGCAACTGAAAGCAAGACCCTGGTTAACATACTGTATAAAGTCAACAATTGACTAGAGTATCCCGGTTCAAATGATATTGTCCATTTGGATCATAAATATACAATGTTTCAAACTAATATTCAGACACAATCATAAAATGGAGACAACTGTGGCTTAGACTGATTCTCTTTTATTATAAAGCAAAACACACTGTTATTGTACAGGTCATCAATTGCGTTATTGTGAACTAATTAAAGCTACTGTAAATAAAAGACCACTAAAATAAGGTAACATGCCATGTTGTATTTGTGTCCTGTAAAGGGGAAAAAAGTAATAAAACAACTCTGACGAATAAGTGTTCTGTACTTTATACTGCAGCCTACTATGAATGTATTTTCAGAATCGGGTCACTGTACATTTGTGTCAGTTGCTCAGAACTAAGATCCATGTGTGGTTGAATGACCTCCCTCCAGCAGTGGATCACGAACATGGGTTTCTGAACAAATTCCCAGTGTGCTACTTCATCCAAAATTACTGGCAGATTCACAGCTTTGATCCTTTTTCGACATTCAAACGAGCCCATCAATTCAAGAAGGTCATCAACATCAACAGCCGAAAAATCATCGAGAGCAAGTTGGAGGACGTCCTGCTCTTCACTGCTCACAAACTGAAGAAAACTTGTCGTCAGGTTACTGTGCACAGAACCAAAAAGTATTTCCTCAATAAAAGGCGGGGCTAGTTTGGTGGGAAAAAACTGACAATCTTGAAATCCTTTGAGAAGAATTCGTCCAATTGCTTTCCACGTCGCTTCACAAAAATCGTGTCTGAGAAAAGGCACTTTGAAAGTTGTTCCCACAGTACAACGCTCATAAAACTCAAACCAGAAAGTACTATAGACATCTCGTAAAACACCAGAGCCACTTCCTCT
The DNA here is from genome assembly GCF_051991255.1 of Vanacampus margaritifer. Taxonomy (NCBI): domain Eukaryota; kingdom Metazoa; phylum Chordata; class Actinopteri; order Syngnathiformes; family Syngnathidae; genus Vanacampus; species Vanacampus margaritifer. The sequence goes on from NC_135433.1 coordinate 53,451,506, forward strand.
TTCGACAGAGTTGTCATGGCGCAGACGTCTAACTTTCAAGGTTTTGCTCATGATGTCAGCATCAGAAAAAGCCTGTATCAGTTCACTGAAGCTGTTCAGGTGATTTAAGACTACAGTTACTTCATGCAAACTCGGAAAAGGACTTTGTGGGAGCTCATCAGGTTGTTCGACTAGTGTGTCACTGAGCAGGTCATCATCGACGGTTTGTTGTGGATCAAGCGCCATCTCAGCATCACTATTGCCGTCGTCACTCGCTGAAGATTCACCAACGCTTTCTTCAGAAATGACCAACTCTTCTTGAGGAACATCTGCAAACTGAAACTGATCGTTTCTGTGCATTGTAATAGCTGATGTTAATTCTCTATGAGCTGCAAGCAGTAGATCTGGATCAGATGTATTGCTAATGCACTTGCCGTCATCCTCTGTCTCCCCAGTCAGCCTTGATTTTGGTTGAGTAGCTAAGTAGAAGCGCAAATGGGGGCGCTTAACACTGTGGTATATGTTTTCAATTGTAACGCCTTTGGGGAAACTATTTTGCTTGAAATCCCAAATATCAAATTCAAAATCGGATATGTCACCTTTGCGAGATCTTCCTTCTGGAAAGAAAATGGCCTTTCCTTGTTTTAGAATATCATCAAACGCTGCCTGAGTATTCATGGTGACCTTTCTTGTCCCCCCACCTTGCTTTGCTCGGACCTGTTTTGACACTTGATTCTCATTGTGAATCCATCCTATTTCAATGATTCGTGTGGCTGCTTTTCGTTTGCTTCCTGTGTTGTTGGATGAATCTGGAAATTCTGCTGCACAACTATTTTTCATTCCACTTTGTTCGAGGGTCTTTCTTAGATTTTCAAAAATACCTTGTTTTCGTTTTGTCTGGCTTGTCCTGCAAAAATTGACCAGAGCAACCCTGTCACCAAATGATGGAAGGTAATTTGCTAGCTGTCCGTCTTCCATTAGCAGGATGACTTCTCTGTCAATCTGTGAAAATGGAAAAGATATGTCCATTAATTTATTTAGTGAAAAGGCAACAAACATTCAAGTTTAGAAGGCATTCTAGTAAAACTAAGCTACCTTATCTAGCTAGCAGTTGAGACAATGTGCAAGAAAGATAAATATATCTAACATTTTGATCATGAAAATGGATGGATGGATGGAGATTTTAATAAAATTGTGATTAATGAGTAAACAAAAAAAAAAAGTCATTCGCCTTTATCTGGGTCTTTCCTGTGTACAAAATTCAAAGGCGGCCACCTCCACCTAATTTGCTCCCCACCTCCAGTCTGAGCCACTGATATCACTCATTTGAGCTGGGCAGCGACGCATTTTAACTGCAGTTGCAGTGTTGCGCCATTATGGAGCTGCTATATCATCAGCAGTGCACTGGAAAGACCTGAAGCAACAATCGAAGAAGAAATGGAGCAACTGTTGCACACGCCCATTTCCTGGTGGTGAGGCAGAGGTGGCGCGCTCCAGCCATCGCCAAAATCATAAAAACGTAATAGTGTTTTACAACAACGCTGAACTATATTTACAATTTAATATGTACTAGTGGATAAATTGTTAATGACTGTAGTTAACAAATGGCAACAATTAAAGGAAATTTTGTATTAATATAATTTCTCATTTCTAGTCCCTGATCGTAAAATGGCTGCAGGAGGACGGTCGATAATGGTATAGGTCACAGCCGCGAGTACCGATACCTTAAAATAAGACTGGTATTGGCCGGATACCAGGTATCGGTATTGGTGCCAATACTAGGTATCGTATCGGTCACCCGTCAAAGTCAGGGTGATACCACCACAGCCTCATTTTGAGCCAGGAAAAAAAAACCTTCCCTTTATATCCTAAACCATACCAAAAAAAAATTATTAATCACAATTAGATATTACAAAATTATTTGACCCCATAGAACAGAAATATAAGTTTTTAAGGATTTATTTCAGAGATACATAATGAAGATGACAGGTTGACTGATTAATCTTAAGTTAAGAACAATACCTTTTGCTCCTCAAACCAGTTGATCGTGTCTTCTGAGACGCCTCGACGTCTCAAACACATGCCAACATCTGACGGATGCCCTGCCATCATGGATCTGACAAGTTAAAAAGCAAAACAGTAATGTTACTATAAACTATACAAACTGCCTTGAGTTTTTACAAATATTGAATAAAAACTTTTATTATATATTGAAGCAATCCCGGTTATTTAAACTCTACAGACCTCTTTGCTTAGTGGACGTTGGAGTGATGCCATGCACGATCTTGACAAAGAGGCTGCAGTTACACTTTATGCCAGAGGTAGCAGTAGCAAGTAAAAATGTGACAACCTCCGCATTCCGCATTCCGCGTCTTTAAGCATGCTATCAAAATGTCGATTTTTGTTGTGCAATCATTGAGCAATGCTTTGCAGATATCATGTAGGCCCAGTTTTAATATGTTTACAATAATGACAAAAGTCAGCAGAGCACTACTACAGAGCAATTGTCTGAATATTTCCAGGATCAACAAGCCAACAATATGTTCCTATCCCTCTGTCAGTGTGCAGGAAAAATGTCATTAAAAAACAACAAGGTATCAAATGAACATGTTCATGCAACAAACATGCATGCAATACAGGAAAGTGAGGACATACTGTATAACTATTTGAGAACACTTAAAAGACAGTGTGTAGAATTTAGTGCCATGTAGTGGTGAACTAGCAGAATGCAAGGTCCCGAGTTCAAAATGCATGCTTCACTATGGTGCCTCAGGGAGACCACACTTCGCATATCTTTTTTTGCATATTATTGAAATTAATAGTGTGTTAAATTAATGAACATTGAGAAAAAAAATACACACCGGACCTTTAACATCACTGCCTGATCACCAATAAACTTCAGTTTACAATCACTATCCTAAACTCTATCCCTCCCATCTACACTCTACAATGGTTAACTTCTGAACACAACACCTTGTCCAGGGAAATGCCTAGCTAGATCAGTCACGGCGTATTTTTAAAGAAGTGGAGTTATGATTAGGGTTAGACTTGTAATGCCGATAACAGCTATGCCCTGACAGTTATGGTTAGGTTTAGGCTGGTAATGCAGATAGCATTGCAGCCTATCTTCAATGACAAAACAAAATAAAACTTCATTAAAATACTCATAAGGTGATGAAGAGAAGCAGGAAACACGTCCAGTGCACGACTCAGTCCAGCGATTGACCAATCAGAGCCGTTTATGGCAAAACAGTATTAGCAGGAGAGTTGCCGGTCACGGCAAAAATATCCACTGCACATTTTTAATGTCGGATAAGAAGATTACAGCTCCCTCCCTTGGCTGGATAGGGGAGCAATAAGTAGCATAAGGATGCATGCAAGCAAAAATATTGCTAACTGTAGTCTTGTCCTTAGAGGAAATTATGAATAAAAAAGTTAAATACAAAAACTGCAACTTACAACAAGTGGGGCGCAGCAACCGAGTTCTATGTGGCCTCCGGTGACCAATGTTGCAATGCTGAGCTGTGCATCGTGCTTTTAAATACGATCCTCTTGCCAATCGCTGCTTTTAAATCCAATCAAAACGGCTTTAAATCTCATTATTGTGACTTTGAAATTTAACGTGACGACTTTAATCTCATCACTTTATCACCTCCTGTCTACTTTAAATATCGGCACTACTACTTTAAATCTCATCTAGTCGTTTTTTTTTTTTTTTTTTATCTCTGCAAGACGACGGCGTATTAGGGTCAAAACAATAAAAATATTTAAAGCCATCGCGACGACAACTGGCTAGAGAATCATCCTGAAGAGGGACATTCGTTGCAGCATGAACCAGGCAGGTCATGTTGAGCTCGGCTTTGACGCCAACATTCTATTTTATACATATGTTAATAAAGTTGATCAACAACGCAACTACAACTTACCGTAGCAAAAGTGCACTTTCACACCCATTGATCGTGGTATGTTTTGTTTGTCCTGCCATCATAGGCGTGCTCAACGTCCTACTTCAGGATTCTCTCGTCGACTATCATCTCGATGGCGAATTTAAATCTCGTCATGGCGACTTTAAATCTCGTCGTTTTATTTATTTTATTTTTTCTCCCTCACCCGCTAGATGACACTAATAATATGTACCGTCGAGTATTTATGAACAACACTTGACGACTTTATAGTTTATTGGTCTTCAACAATGCTGGCAGCATTTAGGAAATCCGCATCTTTTCCTCCATCAAGAGGGGTTACGACAATTCAAGTTATCGACCTTCAGCCTTACTTGTGTGAACAGCCAATCACAACTTTTGTTCTCTCACACACAGCCAATTGCCATCAGCTCTTAACCACGTTCAGCTAATCACAATGCGTTAAATCGTCAACGTCATCATCATGCGCGATCACACAAATTAATCATGGAGGGAGACTTGGAAAAACGGGCATTAAGAGCTGCTGAGGAGCAGGTCCTTCGCCGCCGTCAACAGCTGGACTACTGGAAGAAAAATGCATCGCGGATCCGCAGAAGGAACCTTGTGACCGGCTTGTGTATGGGCGCGTTTGTGGTCGGCCTGTGTATCCTTCTTGTGGACGAACTAACTGCACTTCTGTCTGCTGTGATGTAACGCCAAATGTAATGGAACAGCAGACTTCAGAAATACCGACACAAAATGACCATACTTATATGTGATTAGCTGTGTTAAACTAGTTATGTTCTTCCTAACGTCACAAATTTCTCTATAACTAGCTGTGTGAAACTAGTTATGTTCTTCCTAACGTCACAAATTTCTCTATAACTTAATAGTCTATTCGAATTAAAAATGAGATGTGCTTGTTTATGAAACGCTACATTTCTGTTTGGAAGTCAATAAAATCACCCGACACATTTGCTGTGGGAAATAAAATGTCTCATTTTGCAGATCTTCAAATGTTTTCCTTTAACGAGTTCTCCTCCAGTTGGTTACACTATCATGTCCACCAAGCAGGAGAGAATCCTGGATGAAATAGATGATGAAGCCAGAAGCAATGTCTTCAGAGGTCCACGGACTGGTGCCAACTCTTGAATGTGAACTCACTGCCTCACTGGGATCTTGTCTCATGCCAAGAGGGACATCTGTAATTATATGTTGACATGACATCATTAATAGCTAATGATGCTGTTTGGTGGCTTCCAAGCTCATAAAACCTGCACTTGTCAAATGTCAGGTGTGTGATAAAGGTCCATTTAAAACATCAATTAATGAACATCGGAAACTGTGAAGTCACAGTGCTATTATTATTACTGATAAACACTTCATGAACATCAGTGGAAAGGCTAACTTGAAATGGTATCAACTAGCATTTGTGAGTTGGAGAAATTGTTATTGTTTGTGTCGGCCATCTGAACTTCTATGTATCCTGGAATAAAAATATATGTATCAATCAAGTAAGGCATCTTATGTTAGCTTGTTTCATTTATTTTACGATCAAAACAAATTTTGTATGAAGTAAAGGAATTGCTGTGGTATATTATTTCATCTTTATTTTTCCAGGTAAGGCAACTGAAGAAAGATTTTCATTTGAAATTCTGACTAGGCTGCGGGCAGAGTAAAACAAAATACAACAAAGGATAATCAAAGTACAGGGACAAGAGAAAATTGCATTTTAGGGGGTGCTCCGGACTTATTTGGTATTTTAAAAACTACGCTGCAATGCTTAAATAAATGAATGTTTAGATTTTTATTTTCTTTTTTCTTTGCAGTACACATGCCTATATACATATCATATACATTGCTCAAAACAATTAAGGGAACACTTTGTTCCTTTATTTTTTTAAGCAGTATATTTTCAAGCATTCTTTTCTCTTTTTTTAATATATTTTTTTAAGATTTGGTCTCAGGACAAGTAATTTTACTCTGAAACCAGGATTATTATAGTTTTGGAATTTTCATTATAGTTAGTTTTGATTTCGTTTTGATTTTAAAATTTAGTTAGTTTTAATTAGTTTTCAGAGTGGTTCTGTTCATTTTTATTAGTTTTAGTTATTTAGTAAATGCTTAGTTTTAGTTTAGTTTTACTTAGTTTCAGTATTAGTTTTAGTTTAAAAAAAGTATTGTGCGCAATATTAAAAAAACAACATGGGAGCAACGTCATCTGAAGGTGCTTTTCTGCTGCTGCTAGACGACGTCACTTCTGTGTGGCACGCATTCGAATGTCCTTATCCCAGTTAATATCAAAATAGATCTACTTAAAATCACATTCAAAATCATCCCCAAAGGCTCATGCATTATCTTAATTACCTAAAGACTAAAACGAAGGACATTTTTGCTATAATTATAGTTAGTTTTGTAAACATAAAATGTAGTTTCAGTTAGTTTTCGTTTTTTTTTTTAAACATTTTTGTTTTCATTTCATTTCGTTAACTAAATTGTTTTCTCAATTTTAATTGTAATGTTTTTGTTTTAGTTAACTAAAATGACATTGTCTGAAACTATGTTATAGTGTTTTGTGTGTGGATTATTTAAAATTTGATGGGTGGAACGTAAAATATGTCCTCCAATTCTGGAAAGATCCCTGGTATCACAGGGGGTCACCATCACGGGGGTCGCGAACAGTAGTAAGCACAGCGAGGTATTCATTGCGTGCGGTTTACCTCGTAACCTGGTATTATTATAGCGAATAGCGTATGCAACTTCCAAGTTCCAAAATGTCCGCTTGGGGGAGACACGAGCCTAGAATTTATAAAACAGGGAGGGTCGTAAACTCGTATGATGGTAGATGCAGTATAGCTGAATAAAATACTATACAGTACAACAAAGACACAGTAACAAAGAAGGACGAAGGTGGGTGATTAGTGCCAGCCTGTCAGGGGATCATATAAAGGCATTCCCAAGTCCAATTTAGATAACTCTTTCTAGAAAGAGGATCCAATGCCTCTCCGTGCGTGTGTGCGTGCGCCCTCCGGCGCTCTATCAAGACACCGAACATGCTCGAAGGTCCACCCTGGAATTAACACAACCGAGGTCAACAGCAAACACATCAAGTTAAAACTGCCATTTTAAGTCGAGTGACCTGATTTGTCAAACAAACCCCCATCACGCACTGTTTTCCCTCTACGCGTCTTGACCACACCGCAAGACCGCCAACTTTCTCCAAGTCTGGCAGGACTAGAGAAATCAGTACACGTGTAAAATCTAGCTTCCTCTTTATGTCCACTAGAGTGCGCTTTTACTTAAGTGATCCAACTTTAAGATCCACCCACTCACTCACAGATGTGCTTATGTGGCTCTGTTAAATCCAGTCAACTGCAGACAACTGGTTGGTTTTCCTCTCACTAGCTATTGGCAAGACAGATCAAAGAATAGAGCTGAAGGCAAACGTTAATGCGCATGCACTGCTCAGTGCTCACTACACTTGATCCATCAGAACAATCTAATGACATCCAAAACATCAGCCTTTACAACGATAAAAATGTTCAATCCCTGTGGTGGAAAGTAACGGATTACAAATAGGTCTACTTCGGTACTGTACTTAAATAGACTTTTCAGGTTAGTTATAACTTCCTACATCTGAAAATAGATACTCTGTTCTGCACTTTGTGAAAATAGGCGCTATAGTTTATTATTTTCAACTGCGGGCGACTGAGAACAAATTAAAAAAAAATAGTTTAACTAGAGAAAGGTAAAAGTCAACTGTTGAGATCTTGTGGACTTTTAAGGCAGAATAAATGGACAGCATGTAGTGAAACAGAGGAATGTGAACTGGGGAGTGTTAATCTGGTGTAACAGATTTAGAGAAGCAAGATATTTTTCATTCATGCTTTATTGAAGAGGATTATTGGATGTTGTTAAAGACCTTGTAAAATGAATTCAAGTTTGCGTCTAATTATGTTATGCATGTTGCTGAAGACAAATACCTGATGCAAATACCTGAGAACTATATAGGACTACTTTTAGTAGACAGGTGCCTGTGCGCTCAGCGTAAAAGCGGGTGCATCTTTATTTTTGTGCCAAGGTAGGTGTAGCTGCTTCCTAATGCTTTACTTGTTGAAAGTCACCGCTTCTTAGCATACACTTTCAGCTATAAACCAATTAAAACAGAGTGCTGATAAACTTTGTACTGCTTGGCTTCCTGTCATTTTATATTTATTATTGGTGGCATTGTGACTAAATGGAAATTCCCATCTCTTTAAAACCTCATGGTGGTGATTGCTTTCATTTCTTGCACTACAAATGTAAAAAAGCAAAATAGGAGGTGGGTACGCTAAGGTCATCACTGCAAAAGAAGGTCAAAAGGGAAAACTGTTTAGTTTGAACTTGAGGTAAGCTATTGTCAGGCACAGACAGACAGGTGGGGAAGCAGTAAGAGAGAAAATTTATTCAAACGTGGAAACACCACAGATTTTGTTCACTTGAACCACAAGTGAAACAAAAACAGGTCAGGTAAATTTGGTCAGGTGTCCTTATACTTTGGTACATGTGGTGTAACTAGCGACCTCATGAATAATCAGCAGAATTGACATGCAAGTCAAACAAGTCGACTCTAGTGTGATGTAAGTTGAGTTGAATACATATATATACATATAAAACGTTGGTTACACCTTAACTGTAAATGTAGTTTTTACAGGCAAACTAATCTAAAACTGAGTGCAGGAATTTGTTTATTGTACAATTTCACACCTGAACAAAAAAGAAACAAAGACACATTAGTTTGTATGACAGCATATAGTGAGAAAAAGAAAAGAAAAGAAAAGAAAAGACTATATTTAAAGTCATCATGACGAGATTTAAAGGCGCCACAACAATTCCAATGATTACTTTTGTAGAAACGTGACGAAAAAGCCTCGTGAAAATGAGATATTTTTGTGAAGCTCACTGGCGACGCCCCCTTTTGGACCCTGTGCATGCATGATGTCATCCGACTAACGCGTCGTATCACCCTTCACTCAGAAGTTGGCGATGAGGAGCTGTCAGTAAATTGGTTGCTCTATTTTTTATGTATGTATATATATATATATATATATATATATATATATATATATATATATATATATATATTGTTTAATTGAAGCAGTCTCACAGTACACACAATCAAAGGACATAATAGTAGTGTCTAATGCAGTAAACTCGCAAACATTCCTCGTAATTTGATCGATCTTGTAGACATATTACGGAGTCCGATTGTGTTATACTGACAGCTAGCTTAAATTGAAATGTAGTGACACAAGTGAGGAGTGACCTTAAGTCTCTTGAGAGCTGACAAGTGTTATGGATTGTCCACTTTTTGTAACTGAAATCCCCGAACCCTGCCACGTTACGCCCAGTGCTCTGGTGACGTATTTCGTAACTGCTCATTCATGAGCAGTAAAGCTTACGGGAGGAGTGAATGACTCCAAAGGCTAACGTTTTGATGCTAACCCCGACCTGTTGACGATTGACGGACTGACAGAATGCCCACCTCTGTCTGTCGGTTCTAAAGTAGTGGTGATGAAGTGATAACGGAAGCGTGGTTAAAATAAAATGACGAGTGATGGACTGACAATTACAGTTTGGTTCTGCTTGAAAAAATGACGCAATAACTATAACGGGAGAGTGCCCAGTGCTATGCCAAATGCCGAATGAAGGACCTGAAAATTGTTGTAACTTGCCTATCTCTGGTAATAAATTTGAGCCCATAAAAAGATTTTTTTTTTTTAAGTTGCTTTGTACTAACTTGAGCATTGATCTAGCTGAAATTTTGACTTCTTGTCTCTAAATTCAGCTTTTGATGTCAAGCAAAACCAAATGTTTTCTGTCTATAACTATAACCTACATTACTATGACTAAGATTAAAAGGACTTTTAAAGAGGAGCTAACATCTGCAGTCTACATGTTGGAAGAAAGGAAGGCAACTGAAACACAGTTTTCCCTCTGTGACTGAAATGCAACAACTGTTTTGTGTGTGTGTGTGTACTCAATTCATATCATAAGTTAATAGTCATGCTTTTGATGACAATCTCCGGTTAAACATTTTTTTTTTCACACGTTCCATTATACTGTATAGCAGTGGTCCCCAACCACCGGGCCGCGGACTGGTACCAGGCCGTGGCGGGCCACACAAAACTTACTGTACTTTCGGTTAATTGATTAGCTATATAAAATATTTAATTTTGAAAAGTCACCGGTTTCTCTCTGTTTACGACGGACTCTTGACGCATGTCAAGATGCTAATTATTTCAGTCGTGTAGTGCTGATGCTAATCGACAAGTTAGCAAAAAAGTGAGTAAAAAACAGACATATTTCACAGCAAATTCTGTAGTTTTAAGAGTTAAAAATCTAGTGTCAATTATTTTTTAGTTACTGGGTGTTGATTTGGGTGTTATTTGAACACTCACAGAAAGAAAGAAAACTCTATGGGTGGTGTTTTTTCAGCGAGTCAAATTAATTGACCCCAGGCTGAGTTACCTTATACATCCGGGTTCTTTTCTTCTGCAAGGCAGCTATGTTTTTTCCCTGGATTTTAAGGACAACTCTAGGTCTGGATTACTCGGTTTTATGAATTAAGGATTAAATTATACAGTTCTTGAATTATTTTGTTCATGAGTTAATGTAGAAAAAGCGTGTGAGACATAAAACAAAAAGTTTCTGTATTTTCATGAGTAGTGTAATTTATGTTCATTATTTTCTTGTAAAACTAAAAATGAAGTAGATGAAATAAATGTACACTTACGATTTTACTGTGTTGGAAAGTTTCCAAAAGGCCCAGTGATGAGACAACACAGGAAGCCATGACCAAGAAGAAAAAGAAAGGTGCATGGACTTACAGCTACAAGTGATTCCCACGCTTGATGGGCTCTGCGGTGAGCGGCTCTTAATTTAGCGTTATGGTGAGTGAGTTACTCATGGACTTCATATTTGTTCTGTAGTGCCTTGTTATGTTGGTGGTGCCAACATATGATGCCCTCCTTAAATCTATCTATCTATCTATCTATCTATCTATCTATCTATCTATCTATCTATCTATCTATCTATCTATCTATCTATCTATCTATCTATCTATCTATCTATCTATCTATCTATCTATCTATCTATCTATCTTATAAAAACGTGGCTTCACATTTATTGTTATATCTACAAAATATCCCAGTTTTTGTGTTGCTCTTATCATTCATAAGCATTACCACAATGACCTCATCATATTAAAGCGTTGTTGTTACCCTTGTTATGGTTGTTACCCTTGTTATGGTGTTTGTGCTGCTAGTACAGGTACATAAAAATACATAGTGGATTTGCATTTGTTGTTGTAGCCTTTAATTATAGTTTTTCTCCATAGGTTTGGCACATTTCTTGAAACTGAGATGACATTTTCAAAACAGCAAGCTCATTTGGTCAAACAGACTTACATTTCAGTTCATTAGCAAAAGCACATACCAAGTTTCTTTCCCAAACAAAGAGTCGGTACAGTCACAACTGCAAAGATCCTTCTCAATTGCTTTAGCTCATCCGCATTCACTTTCTTCACTCTTTATTTTCCCAAAAATAACTTGGATGATTTTGCACAACTCTTTGGATCATCTGCAAAAGCTCATATCTCTCCCAAAACAGCTCACGTGTCAAAATAAAATTTCTATGTCATACAAGTAGTCAGTGCCCCCAAAATGCATCGTCCCTTTGGCATTCTGTGAGCACCACAAGTCAAAATCATTAGATGTTTTGTCACAAAGGTTAACAAAATACAATTATATACAAAACTGAGGGGGGGAAAGTATTCAAAGTTTGCGATTTGACATACTCACAGTCAACGAAATTGCAACACTTTTTATTCACACAAAGTTACTTACACATTAGAGTGCAACAAAAGAAAGTAAGTCAAATTCTTTATATTTGTGAAAAACTAAAAACTAATAACTAAATTCATATCTCACACACAGCATAAATGAAGAGCCAACTACTGTAACACTTTCACTTTCACTAGCCTTCCCCTCTTGGCCATCATCCTCATTCTCTTGGGCATCCATACACTGCTCTCTGTTTGGCCAAAGGTTTTCATCTACATTGCAGTGGATATTTTCCCTTTCAATGCAGTGAGGAAAAAACGTTGTGAATGTCTCAACCATCCTCGACACCAGAGGTGGGGAATCCCGGCCCTCGAGGGCCGGAGTCCTGCAGGTTTTGGAGGTGTCTCACTTCCAACACAAGATGATTCCAATCAACAGGATCGTTATCAGGCTTATGCGGAGCTTGCTGATCATATATCAGCTGTGTTGGAGAAGGGTAACATGCAAAACCTGCAGGACTCCAGCCCTCGATGCCCACCTCTGCTCTACACTGATCCCCTGTGATATGCTGGACTAATTTTGACAATTAAACAGATGATTTTGCATATTATGATTTACACACTGAAATCCTGCTGACATGTTTTGGAGAGAATAGCCATTAGACTGAAAAACAACTAATCCAGCTTGATCAGCAAGATCTATTCATTTGGAAAATGTGCTAAATGTGGGCAGATTGTGCTAACTGTAGGCTAAATATACACAACCATTTGTACACATCCACTGAGGCAATTGAGACATGTAGTAAGACATTGGCAATTTGATGAAAGCAATGGGAAATGCCATTTAGTTGTGACCAATTGTAATGTAATTTTGGGATTTGCCCATGGTATTTAGAAAAAGGCATTTCAGTTTCAAGAAATGTGCCAAACCTATGGAGAAAAACTGTAATCAGCCGCCGAACAGCCAAGCGACACCCCCCCCTCAACACACTGGGTGAAAGTTGGGGACTTGTATGAAGCGTGAAGCGGTCTATGGTGGAAAAAAGGTTGGGGACAGACTGCTGTGTAGTACAAATGGTCATGCTTTTGTGGCAGGTAATAGACTACTTTACATTGTCAACACACAATGTTGGGGTCATATGTCTGCTGCAGGTCTGTACAGGTGTACCCAATCTGATGACGAGGTGGCTGAACATTCTGCTCCCCCTGCTTGGTGGAAATGGATGAGGCACAACCGCATGAAGACTTGTGACACCAGTATGCAAACCAAACCTTTTCCCTCTCCTCCCAACTGGCCATGCCTGTGAATTGTTTGAAAGCCATGTTTTACCTGAGTAGGGGTGGACTGCCATTTCTGTTTTCCTCTGTTCTTGTTAGGTAGGAAGGTTTGTTGTTTCCAAACTTTTCAGGTTAGAGTTTTTATTTTCCTAGACAGAGATGTTTTGTTTGTTATGTTGGCGTTGGTTCACCTTGAAGACTTCTGTCTAGTTTGAATGTTGATGGAAGCTCATAAACAGCAAATGTGATTAAATGATTATTCATTTATTCTTCATACTTGATGACTGAGTGGCTGCTAGGGACATAAGGGAGTTGGGACCCTAGCTTTATGTTGCGTCCTTCACACCTCTAGGTGGGACGTAACAATGAGTAAAGGTAAATGAAGTACTTAACACACTTTTTAATATGTCATTTCAAATCCCAAAACGGAGAGAAAGGAAGCAAAAAACATTTCACTGTGTGAATCTGCTTTTTCCATTCATGGACAGATGGGGGTGGGGAGGAGCATGTGTGTTGAGTATGTGTACACTCATCCACACACGCCTGACAAGAGCAAACGGGGAGAGGAAAAGCACAGAAAGAATGAATGCAGCAGAGGAACATTTAATGCCAAAAGCACACCTCAGTGAATCGCGGCGTCATCCAAAGACAGCCACACAGAGCTCTTCCAGTTCCTTTAACTCCACCCTCGTCATGCAAATATACACACACAGAAAAACTGCACACACACAGAAACACACACATCTGGTGTGCTGATGTTGCTTGCTGATCTGCCTCAACAGCAGAGAATCCTTTAGTCACAGCCTCGCAGCAATTGATAACTCCACTCTCTCCTAACTTCATTCTGAAAGGCTAAATAAACACTCACGCACGCACACATATCTCCACTAGCTCTCTCTTAACTTAATTTCAAAAGGCTACATACACACGCACGCACGCACACCTCTAACTCAATCGCTGTTAACAAATGCACCTCCCTCCTCCTGTCCTTCCATTCTAAAATTAATTCCATCCACAACTTGTTATTTGTTTTGCCCCCTTCCCACGTCGATTCTCTCCAAATTCTCGCTAATCTCCCAAGTCAATCTGACTGAAATCATCACTTCCATGAAACCCTCCACATGCGACCCATCTCATTGCGCCCTCACCTGGCTGAAATCATACCTCTCAGGCCGGAAACTGCTCTTTTTTCTTTAAAAAAAAATCAATTACTGTTCCTCTTGCACCCGTGTCCCAAGGAGTCCCTCAGGGCTCCGTACTCGGTACTCTTCCCTTGATTCTCTACTACCTCTCCCTCAAATACTCCATCGCCTTGGCCTCCACTTTCACAGTTACGCCAAATTTATTGAGCATCAACAACTTCTCCCAACACATTAAAGTAGTGACAAAAACTGATTTCTATTACCTTAGGAATATCGACCGCTCTTGCCCCTCTCTCTGTTTGCAGCTGAAACCCTCACCTATGCCTTGAACACATCTTGCATTGATAATAATTTGTTGTAATGTCGTAATATGCCAATGAATACCTGTATAAACTACAGCATTCTAGGATTTTACAGCATAAAGCTAAAATAATAATAGCTAAAAGTAAAATAAGAAAAAAAAAACTTGTTATACCACAAGGCCTGCAATATCACAACAAGACAGTAAAAGTAAAGTAATGCAAGGATTTCACATTATTCAACTGTATTATTGCAGTATAGTAATTTGATTCAAATAATGCCTCATGACGTAACCGAACTCGGCACCAAACCTGAAGACGCCATTTCCCTTTTATCTGAGAGGCCAACAAAGTCACTTCCTCGTAAAGTGTCAACACAATCATATTTATATGTTTCTTGCATGATTAATGAAATATAAATCAACGACAAAGCCGCTTCCCACCCCTTCCGGTAGATCGGTGAATGAGGAGAGAAATATTATCTTTTGGTCCCGTTTGATTTGTGACATGAAATCCAAATGTCATTAATGAATTTAAAACAAATTTTAAGGTGAAGAAAATAATAAGTTGTAAAAACAATAATAATGCATTATATTTAAAGGCGCCTTTCTTAGCACTCAAGGACACCATACAGTAAGTTAGGAAAGGGGAAAAAATGAGGTGAGGTAGAAGAGCAGAATCACATTTACCGTAAGTTGCGTATGCAGTTTTAAACAGGTGTGTTTAAAAACCGGTTATGATGCGGGCAGCTGGATTCTGGACCAACTGGAGTTTATGGAGGTATTTGTGAGGGAGGCCAAAAAGGAGAGAATTGCAGTAGTTAAGACGGAAGGTGACAACACTGTGGACCAGGATGGCGGCAGTGTGGGGTGTCAGAGAGGGGCGAAGACGGTTGATGTTACGTAGGTGGAAGTATGCGGACCTGGTAATGTTATTGATGTGAGATTGAAAAGATAGCGTGCTGTCCAGGATGACTCCCAGACTTTTGACTTGCATAAGACTGAAATTGAATGTTAAATTTATGGAAAATATTGCCGAGGGGGAGGAGGTAGATGATGAAGAGGAGGGGCCCCCAGACAGATCCCTGGGGCACACCTGAAGTAACAGGGGAGGGGACAGATTTAAGGGACTTGAGTTCGATGAACTGAATGCGGCAGGAGAGGTAAGATGAAAACCAGATCAACGGAGTGTGGGTGATGCCAATGGAAGAAAGCCTGTTGAGGAGAATGGTGTGACTGATGGTATCGAAGGCCGCACTCAGGTCAAGGAGAATGAGGATGGTGAGGAGTCCAGAATCAGCTGCCATGAGAAGGTCATTTGTGGTTTTGATGAGGGCTGTTTCGGTGCTATGGAGTGGGCGGAAACCGGACTGAAACTGTTCATCAAGATAATTGGAGGATAATTGGGAATGGAGTTGAGCTGCAACTGACTTTTCAAGGATTTTGGGTATGAAGGGAAGGTTGGAGATAGGACAGTAGTTGTTGAAGTTGGTGGGGTCAGCGCCGTTTTTTTTCAAGATGGGAGTAACGGCAGCAGTTTTGATTGACTTTGGTACAGTTCCAGTGGTTAGGGAGGAGTGGATGATGGCAAAAATAAGGGAAGGGAGGCAGGCTTTGACAAGTTGTGTGAGAGGTGGATGGCTTGGATTTCTGAATGAATGCTGTGATTTCTGAGAGAGAGGGGAGCTTAAAGGTGAAAATTAATGTGTGGATGGGTGAAAGTCAGCTGAAAAGGTAGGTTGATGGCTCGACCCAAGGTTGTGATGAATGTCCTTAATTTTACCTTGGAAAAATGACAAGATGGAGTTGCAGAAGGCGGTTGTGCATAAGTGAGGGAGGGAGTCCTGGTTATGGGTGATATTGTTGAAAACAGAAAACAGGGACTTAGCATTTCCATTATTATCAGTGATTATCTTGGAATAATAGTTAGTTTTGGCATTGGTAATGGAGTCCTTATAATATGAGATGTGATTAGCATACATTTCTTTGTGAATGGTTAGTCCGGTTTTCCTGTAGAGGCGTTCCAGTTGTCGAGCTATTGATTTCAGGAGACGGAGATCGGGGTTAAACCAAGGAGCAGAGAGCGAGAAAGAAACAGGCCATGTTTTTTTTTGTGGAGCAAGGGTATATGTTATGAAGTCCAGAATTGCAATGTGTGACCAGATCATCAGGGCAGGAGAAACTACGTATGTTGGGGAGAGAGGAGGAGTCAATCATTGCAGTGAGATCGTCAGTGTTTATATTTAGCGATGGAGAGAGTAAGTTCAATAGTAAATGAGAGGAGAAAGTGGTCAGTTATGGGAAATTCATCTGTTGCAGGTTCAGAGGGGGTGACACCAGAGCAGCAGATTAAGTCAAGAATATGGCCTTTGAATTGTGTAGGAGAAGTAACAAATTGCTTCCATCCAAAACTTTCAAGACAGGAAGTAAAGTTTTTGGTATCCAGCAGGATTATGTCAGGAGAGAGAGTGGCTAGGTTGGTGAAAAAGGCGGCAAAGTCATGTAAAAATTCACTATTGGGTTTAGGAGGATGGTAAACAGTAGCAATGATGGTTGGAGTGGGACCAGACAGTTTGTAGACTGCAGATTCAAACTTTCGAGACAAAGTCCCAGGCACCGGCGAAACTTGTAAAGTCTCGCGGTGATATATCGCGAGACCTCCGGCCCGGCCGGAATTGCGGGGACAAGAGATGTAAACAAACCCGCGCAGAGTGGATTCAATCAGCTGAAAGAAGTCATTAGGCTGCTGCCAAGTCTTAGTCAAGCAGAAAAAAGTCAAGCTTACAGTCAATAATTAGGTCATGAATAAGATGCCCCTTACTTGATAGTGAGCGAATGTTGAGAAGACCAAAGTTGAAGGAGGTGGTGTTGGCGCTAGTAGGGGCATTAACCAGCCGAGCTAGGCTAGCTAATACGCTGTGGTCAACAGCTCGGCAGGTGCAACGGGGACGACGGCGGGCATGGGACCAGATAGACTGTATAGGCGTTGATTCATTATGGTGTAAGAACCGGCGGACCCGCGGTGGATTTATCTGCGGCTGGGCTGGAAGACGCTGTCCGGGTGGAGGTGGAGAGGCGTCAGCGCAGGTGCATGGCAGCTGTGAAGTTAGACACTTGTGCTTTTACAACAATGCATTGTATTGTCACAAATGTGAAATTACAGTAAATTGTACATTTCACAGTATATTGCTATTTGAATAGTCCAAATTGTCTGTAGTTGAATGTGATTGTGAATAATTGTTTGTTGTTGATTTGTGTCATTTCTATGATTGACTGGAGAAACTGTAAGCGTCAGGATAAACGTTATAAGTGAGTATTATTATGAAAAACTATACAAAAATGCTCTGCTGTATCCTATGTTGTGATTTATCTCCTTTAACAAATTGTTTTTTGCTGGTGCCAAAATAATATTAGAAGTTTGCATAGTTATGAAGGAAATATGCAACACTAGCTCTTGCAGTCTCTTGAGACGTCCTCTGAGCAGGCAGGCGTAAGGTTGTGATCTGCCACCAAATTGTCTCTCCGCCAGGTGAATCTCCTATTACACTCTCTCTATTAAGCCGGCCTATTTGCCCAAGTCCGGCCTGCAAAATTGTCAAATGTGCAGCAAGCCTTGCACTGGATCGGCAGATGCGTTGTATGAAAATAGAGCCCCAGGTCTCTACTCAGGCCTCACAATTGAGCAGAACAGGTCCTTGGATGGTGTTCTGCAAAAGTTTGTTCAGGGATGCTCTAACATTGGAAATTCCTCCCTTTGAATTAAAAAAAAAAAAAAGTAATTAAAAACAACATCTAATAATTATATATATATATATATATATATATATATATATATATATATATATATATATATATACTTTCTGGCTTTATTAGAGTGACTGTAGGATCTGCTACAGTTCACTTTACATCACAAAACATAGTGGCACATCTGGCCACAGCTTGGAGTATTTTGCTTAGCTTGAAGACAGTCCATCATTTCTTAACACCGCCCTATTATAAACCACACCCCCGTGTTGAGTCCACAGCCCTGCCATCAGTTGCCCTTCCCTCCCTCTTTATTGACACCGCATATCGGCACGTGTGTCCTGAAAGTGATTGCTAATTGTAATCTAATGTATTATCTGGTTTTATTACTTGAGCAGTAAAGTGACCACTCGCTAAGACAAGTACTAATTCTGGTTTACTGAGTGACATGGAGGCGCAGCAGGGCCTATGTGTGTGAAAGGGAGTTCTGGTTGTGGGAAGGACATTATTTAGTTTGGCCAGCAGAGGCCGCTCGGACGATTGTTTCCTCTCTGACTGAAACATGGACTTTCACGCAGGCTACTCCAAAAATAGAAGCATCGTCCAAAAACATTTCGAGAAAGATTTTTAAGGAGTTCAATGTGGATCTTCAAAATTGAGATGATTTAACAACTTTGTGATCTGAAATCTTGGCTCAAATTATGTTCTGTATCGATGTCAAGGTTGTGTTTAACTTTCTGTTTCAGAGAACAGAATGCGGTTGATATAATTGCTGTCAAAAATCTCTCTGTGATCTAACACAACAGCGAGGACCATTTAAAATGGTTTCCTACTCTATTTCCTGTTTACAGCAATGCGAACTGCTCAACTGCTTTTGAAGGCAGAACTGATAGATGGTTAACACTGTTAATTATAAATCGGCAGTATGCAACATCAAATAATTACAGTATAGAGATTCCACAGAGTGCTCCCTCTAAAAATATATATATTTTTTTAAACTAACCCATGTAACAGCTTTGAAATGTGCTTCATTTTTTTAGAAAGTACTTGGACTATAAGCGCTACTCGTCCAAATCTGATTGCCACCAAATTTGCACTGTCTTGGTGACAGTTGGAAAATCAGATGAGGATGAATAAACAAAGAGGTGGAGGCACTGATAAACAGCAAGGAAGTTGAAAGGTATTACAGTGCAGGCCTTCCGTTAAATACATGTGATGTGACTTAGGCTTTTCATCCTCTGCAGATCTCATCATAGCTACAATTCCAGCAGCTCTGACTGTGACACAACACCGCAGCAGCCAATAGTGTGCAGCCCATATGGGTATCAACCAATCACCACCTCAGAATATTGATGAGCCCGCCTACTTCGCTGAGCTCTACCCACAAATGACGGCAGGAATCAGGCTTAAATCATATGGGGCCTTGACACTTTTTTTTGCTGAGGGCTATTGCAGAAACTAAGCTTTCCATTGGATGTGACTCTAAATATTTTGCAGGAGCCATTTTTCTGAAACACACATCTTGGAGCTATGAGCGAATGCAATGTTCAGTAGCAATATTCACAGTGATTAGAAGGCACAAAAGCCTCTTGAAAATGCAAATGTGAAACCTGTAACGATTGACCTATAGACCAACCAATAACATTCACTGACTATTTCAGTTATGAAAATTGCTTAGATGTGTGATTTGATGATATTGTGATGCAGTGCTGCTTTCATGAGTGAAAGTACAAATGTTTTTATACAGAGAGGTGGGATGAACAGTGGCTCATTTGCATGAGACTGCCCTTTAAACGCCTGCCTTTAAACCAGTGATTTCCACTTCAGCTTCCACCAATCCGACGTCGGGAGTCGGACATCATTGGACCGACGGCATGTGCCGTCTAATCAGTGTATAAATTACTGTTGTGAAGTCAGATCGAGTTGCATTCTGGGAGATCACTGTGATTGGCTGTTAGCTAGCGAATCAGCGCACGGGGCAAGAAGAGCAAGTGACAACGCGGAGAAACAGTACTCAACCCAATTTTATGATTTTTTAGAACAGCACACGTGAATATTAAAGTCCCCCATAAAGAGGATATGATCATATTTCAGTACGATTTCAGCAAGAAGATTTGCAAAGTCGTTTAAAAAGTCCTTGTTGTATTTAAGAGGTCGTAAATGACACAGCACAGCGACAGTTTGGCCACTTCGAAGAAGGTGGCTTCAAAGCTGTGATCGATGTGGTAAATAGACATCGTTTACATTTAAATGTGTTTATTTTTTTTAAATAGTCGCCGTTCCTCCACCTCGGCCCGACGTCCTTGAAGTGACAAGCACAGCCAGGCGCTAGTAATTCAATCATAGCGGTGGACTCACCAGCGACAGTCCAGGTCTCCGTCAGGCAGAGGAAATCCAAGTTGTTGGAAAGGAAAAACTCCCTCAAAATAAACGTTTTGTTTGTCAATGCATTTAACAGCGCGATCCTTGTGGGAGCAGCAAGGTTGCATGGCCCTTCCGTCCGGCGGTCTCGAGGAAGCTCCTTCAGAAGCTGGAGGTCGGCACCACGTCCAAAACGTTGAGGGCAGCACGGCCGAAGCTTTTCTGGTGAACCGACGATCGGTAGCAGCCAGGAGTCGACAGGGTCCAGGATATGCCACAACAGAGTACATTCATGCATTCGGGAACGAGAAGGGGACGAAGCTTGTTCCAGCGCCCGTTTTCGCTTCACCAGCTGGCCCGCGCTTACCCCGGCGCCGCTTTCAACACTGGTATGAGTTGTTTACGTTTTTATATCCTGCCCCTGTGAAAAGGTTGCCAGTTGCCATTAGGAATAATGACTACCGCCGCCGATGGTACGGAGTGGAATTACTTCTCGCTCATGCACTGAAGGTACGTAATAGTCGTGTCGGTGCAGTGTGTATTTCTACGCGACGTGCCAACGTCTGGGCCGACGCCTGGGCCAACGCCACAGAGGGTAGGCGTCCGTCACATTTGGTCGACGTCAGATTGGTGTATCTAGGCCTAAAGGGTGTTGAAATGTTTCCTTTGTGTATTTATTAGAAAAATGTCATCAGGAAAACCTGAATATAGGCATAATACTAGACTGCATTGGAAATAACACAAGAAAAACTTACAAGACCAAGGAGAAGTCCTGTAAGGAAGCCCATAAGAAGTATCTCCTTTAGTATAAATATAGAAAGAAAGAAAAAACTGGGCTGTATAATAATGCTCTACTATATATGAAATCCTCTGAATTTAGGGGATGAGCAGTGAGGGGTCTGTGCCTTAAGCACAATCATTTAAATATCATTAAAACACATTAAAATAATACATAAAAACAAATATACTGTATCATGTTATATACATTAAAATAGTAACTATTGTATATTAAATGTATGCATTATATTGTTCTAGCAATGCTTAATGACCACATATAACTAACTAGAATCAATGTAACTTAATTTGAGTGCAAATGTCCACCAAGTCTAGTCTGTGTCATATGTGTCATATTTATGTGTTATGTACAGTATGTTTGTGCATCTGTTTGTTATTTAGCCTGTTTCATACTGTACTAGATGGCAAACAGATGGGCAGTGTCATTATGACAGTTATGGGATGGGATGGTTGATTCTTTATACTCAGAATTGAATAAAATTCCTCTACCTGCACCTTTATTCAGACCCACGCCAAAATGTCGGGTTCGTTATTGGGCCATGAACCAACTCTTTGTGTAGCTGTGGATTTTGAGAAGATTGGCTTAATTCTACACAAGTATGTCTTAATTATTTTAACCCAGTATATTGGCTTGAAGATTCGATATGGGCTGGTTTCCATTTTAGACAGTTTTGCTATGGTTTTTTTTTCTGGCCTCAGTGGTATGGTGGTCGTCTCTTAACTCAGAGGTTGTGAGTTTATCCTATGCCATTATGACCACGTCGAAGTATCCTTGAGCAAGATACTGAACCCAGAAGAAAATGTTGGTGGCAGCTGGATGGTTATGACTTTGGACAGGTCAGGGGCAAACTGTAACATCAAGTTGAGTCCGCAGGCAAGACCCTTTACTTCATATGCCAATTCCCAGCCAAGCTGGATTTAAAAAAGAAAAAGAAAAAAAGGGTTGGTTGCATCAGGAGCGGTAACTGGTGTAAAAACTGTATTTAAAAATAATAATAATAATAACCACTGCTGTACTGATAACCTAGTAACCCATTTCTTGGTAGCTTCAACTAACATGACTATTTTACCCCTTCAAAATCTTGACCCAACATGCTGGGTCAAATCCTCACCATATATATATATATATATATAACTATATTGTTGTTATATGATGCTTTTTCTTGCATATCCCCGTTCCAGTATATCCATCTGATGCTCTTAAAGCACTAATTGGCCACAACTTTAGGTACCCCATCTCCTACAGTGCTCAACAAATTTATAAGACTTCCGCCTAATGTAAAGTTTATGCCACAGCTGGCCTAAATTAACAGCATTACCAAAACCAATCTGTGTTTCTGGAACGGTTAATACATTGATATATGTTTGTTGAATAAGCGAAATCATATTTTCAATATTTTCATTGCACATTATTTATTAATTAATATGTCAAACTACAGTTATTTACATGCATTCCAGAACAATAATTGAATGTTATAATTGACTTAGCAAAGCACAATTTGATAGTATGTTTATAAAAAGTGAATACCTGTATTGTTTAAAATCTCTTGTTAAAAACAGAAATGCTAAAAAAAAAATAATAATAATAATGTTTTTTTGTTTTTTTTGATGATGTTGCCTTTATGCACTGCCACAAGGACTTTGAAATAAAGCAAGTAAAATACGGTCAACTTCATATTTCACTGAAGTATGGCATTTACCATTTAGGAATGAGAGTCATTTTACTGTATGTAGAGCGCAGGAGTTAGTGGATTACATCACAAGACTTTAATTGGCCAGGTGTGGTGTATTGCTTTGTTTCATCAAGAAAAATGAAGCAGGTAAATTCTGAAGTTGGAGGCCATCATTAGTATTTGACAACTCTGCAGACTACAGCAACATTAAATAGGCATGCCGTGAACATGGTAGAATGGAAAAGCTTTAACCTAACTATTTGGTAAGGAAAGCCCCAGAAGTCCCATTTTAAAAGACCATCATAAAACTTCAAAACAATGCAGGGCTCAATGTAAGCAGTTCTGCCTCTTCAGCCATTAGCCCCCCTGCTAACGTGGCTAAGTGCTAACAGGAACCATAAGTTTTCGAGCTGTTCAACGGTGTGAGTGGGCTGTTTGCATTAACAGGCTTTTTGAACCGCTATTACGGAAAGAAGGACTGTTTAAAAATTGCTGAGAGCAAAAGAAAGAGGTGCATGAAAAGGGGAGAAGAAAGGAGAGGAAGAGGTGGCTTGTGGCCCCCTGATGTCATACTGGAAAATGCTGGAGGGGGCAGCATTTTAAAAGTACTCCATAAAGATATTTAGGAGGGTATAGGTGCCAGCGTTGCAACTAGCCACTGGGGTAGCAGGTAAACATATTTATAATACTGGTTTTCTTACGTGGCAAGAGATGACAGTATCCTCTCTCTACCGTTGTCTTGTTATTGCACCTGTCCTTTTGTAACAAACTATCACTACGCTATTGTCATTGTTGAAATGCTATCTCTTTTACATTACATTTCTGATTTTATGGTACGTTATCATATTTTCCACTTTGCTATATCTCCAGTATCATGACAAAGAAAGACAAATAAAGCTTTGGATACAACTGAAGGCTCACATAATATGCTGAAGTCATGTGTGAAGTCATTCATGATGACAGTTCACCCTTCAAGTTCAGGTGCAACTTTTGTGGCTAATTTTTACCCAAAGACTTTGGGCGTTGCAACAACCTTTGGTGCGTTTGAATTTTAGGGTTGCACTCTGTACTACCAACTAAAGTCTCTTGCACTGATGGCGATGATCAGTTTACCATCTTTACTCTATTAGAAAATCTAGACAAGGAATTGCAATTGAGAAATGTTCTTGTTTTTCAAACTTCAGCAATCTGTCGCTCGTTCTCGCTGATTTTACACAAAACACACAGTAAAATCCCAGTATGCGTTTCTGTTTTCTAAGGAAGTAGTAAACCCACCGGGCATCCCACCAGGCTCTCTGCTTGTCCCCCTTGATCTTTTGCTGTGTAAAAACAGCTGCCTCCAGGGCCACCAGGCACAGTGAGCATGTATGCGCACGTATGCACACTGGAGCAGTAAAATAATTTTCAACGCATTTTAATGGATAACTAGTGTGCCAATTACCATAATGAATAGCTTCATTAATGTGAAGAAGGAATGAGCGGCTTTCCCAGAATTTCTTTGTGCTTCAGGTGGCAGATTTTGCAAGGCTCCAACCAAAAATCATCAAAAGCTCAATTATTTGTATTATTATGTTCAACTGTTGCACGAGATAAACAGGTTATACATGCCCGAGTGACCAACCACCTACAGGTGAAAAATATTTACACTTAACTATAAAATGCAACCAGGAATGAACGCAACATCTGTTTTGAGCAAAGTTATAGTCTTTTCCAGATCTTTTCCTGTAATAGAAGGCGACCAGTGGTAGTCATGTTAATAGTTGCTTCAGTGTCTCTTCGGTGCGCAACAAAATGAAAAGGTTGCAGACTTTTTAGAGCTTCTTAACACCTGCTAGCAAACTCCAAGTATGTTAAGAGGAGATGACAGATCGGATGGACAAGTAGTTGTGCTGATGGACACGTGCACTTTGTTTATTTACAGAAGATTATGCCAAAAAAGATAAGATAATTACAGAATTTTTTTTTATAAAGCACTCATTCAGAAATCTTTGACACATTTTGACCTTTGACACCAAGTTTTTTTTGTCCTTTGTAGATGTCATTATCAAGAGAAATTAAAACACGAGTACTGAAATAAGGAAGAAGAGTGGCTGAAACAATATAACACACACATTTCTAAGTTGAGTCTTTCTAAGGACAAGTTCCAAAAACGCACGCAGGAAGAGACTCTCTAATTTACTGTGTATTTATAGCAGTGGCCTGAATGGTGAACGCCACAGTGGATGGAGGGAAACGGAGAGGCGTGATTACACGCCACAAGTCTCAGGCCTCTTCCTCCCTTCCTCTCTAGCTCAACCTTCTTCAACCCTTTTTTTGCGTCAGGGACCGTTTTCATGTAAAGCAATATTTGTCACAAACCGGCATCAAAACGAACAAATGATTAAATATTTAGCTCACAATGACGATGAATACAATTCTGTGCTTGATTCTTTTCAACAAGCCGGTCTCACACCTGAAGTCTGTTACTTATGCCCAGTCTACTTCATAGTTTTTTTTCAGTTACCATCACTGCAGAAAATCCTGCTTCACAAAAATAGGATGGTGGAAACAAAAGTATAATATTTCATGTTTGGGGTTTTCTGGACAGTTTAAAATGATTCATTGTCTCATTTGTGAGCTTGTCATTTATTTATTGATCTGCGCTGAGTCCAACTGTTCAAGAACTCAACACTGCAAAAAAGACTGTAGAAAACAAAACAAACAGAACAAGAAAATTTTACTTAAATGTACCTGTAAGATTTTGAAAAATAAGAAAATAATACCAGGCCTATATCAACCACAGCGGTCTTGAAAATAGTATTTTCAGACTAAAAACAAGTAATGTCGACTTTTTTCAAGCTGTAATAAATAGAACTATTTTCTTAAAATACATGAGTATTTTTTTACGAGTGTCAAGCAGGGAGGTAACCGGTTTGATTTTCTATGTCATGACCTAGCCAGGAATTGAACCCACAAC
Source organism: Vanacampus margaritifer (assembly GCF_051991255.1). Taxonomy (NCBI): domain Eukaryota; kingdom Metazoa; phylum Chordata; class Actinopteri; order Syngnathiformes; family Syngnathidae; genus Vanacampus; species Vanacampus margaritifer. The sequence goes on from NC_135433.1 coordinate 53,477,456, forward strand.
CTTCAAGTCTAAGGGTAGGCACTCTACCATTATACCACTGAACTGTAGTGAAAGAAGGACAAATGATCTTAGTAAATATAACAAAATGAACCATATTGCTCTGATCTGTTTTCATACTTGTAATTTTTTCCCCCATTTATCTTATTACTAGATTATACAAAATCTTAAAATAAGAAAACTCATGAAACCCCAGTTCAGGGCCTTTGATGTTGGTTAGTTGTCATCTTAAAATGCTTGTTTTAATCCTCACAGTACTTACAACTGGCTGTTAACAATGCCACGACTGTTTGATCAAATAAGATAATTAAGTAATAAGCATCTTAAAATAAGTACAATGATCTTGCCTGACAATATCATTTTAAGTAAAAATAACTTGTCAAATCAAAATAAGCAAATTTAGGTTGAATTTAAGAAATTATATCTTACTTAAGATTTTAGTTTTTGCAGTGAATACAAAGAGAAAATGGTTTGTTTTACTCCTGTTTGCCATTTCCTAAGATGAACATGCTCCCACATGCTTTACAATTACACCCACTGACAGACTTCATTCTGGGAGTGGAATGTGTACCCTCTATTTTCATTGTGCTGCTGATGTTTATTTCAATTAATTGATATTAATGTTATTCATGCAAATAACTTGTCACTTATTCTCCTCAAAATTGCTCAGCTCACAACAGCGTAGGGCAGAAAGACTCATATATGCATGAATCATGCCACATTTTATGTTCTCTTTCCAGTTTAGTTCGTAACAGCTGACTGAAGATGACACAGTTCAGCAGAAAGAAAGTGGACAGGACAACCTGCATCTTGATTTAAATGGAATGGCACAGCAGTTTGTTTATGTATATATATATAAATATTTCATCCAGTGTTTTCCCTCCATCTTAAAGCATTCCACGAGTTCCTTGTGTCCCTTAAATGTAATGACAAGATTGAGGACAGTTTTTGGTCACAGGGTTCAAGCTCAAACGCCAGTTTCCAAAATATTGTCAGTCACAATAAATGGATTTAAAATATGTTGAGAGAAATAAAAGACCAGATACCCATTGAGATGGATCCATTGATCCAAGCGTGTGTCTTTGTATTTGTGTGTAGGCCTCTTTTGTTTTTGTTTTTATATCCTCAAACCCCAGAAGCCTTCAAATTAGGCTCCCTGCAATGAAGGCTGAACATTACAAGATTTGTGTTTAACTCTGAACAACACAACTTGATTTACTAGATATACAGTGGAACCTCGGAGTTTGAACGTCTCGGCACTCGTACAATTCGGACTTCAACCAAAAAATCGAAGTAAAAAAATGCCTCGGAGTTTGAACTCATTTTCGGAGTTCAAACACCCAAGCAAAGCAAGCTAAGCCGAACGTACCTTGAAAATGGGTAGACGAGTGAAGCCGAACAATGCGGAATGCTCACGTTGTGGTAGTTGACACGATGCACTGCTGTCAGATCGTGAATACTCCCAGAGGTGCTCCATACTCGTGAGTGCATTTCGATTTTTCCACAGGAATTTTCTTCACCATGGGCACAAAAAAAAGACAACAGTGCTACGAACCACAGTGGAATTAGGAAGGAGATTATCGCGCCATTGTAACTACCGTGACTACTTCTGTAAATACTGGCACGAGGACCCCCCTTAGCTGTTCAACAACGTGCCTGACGTTAAACAATGCACACAAAGTTTAGCAGTCTAACAATATGCCAAATGTAAGATAAACAAACTCAGCATTGAACTGAAGCTAGCATTAACATAGCATTTATCATCCACTGATGCCATCACACCACAACAAAAAAGATAAGGTATTTTTATTGTTTAAATACTGTACTGTTCTGTAAATGTAAATAACATAAATAGAAATTAAAATAGCCTGGGAATTAATTAATTGCATTTATATTATTTCATATGGGAAAAAATGTTTCAGAGGTTGAACACTTCGCAGGAACGAATTATGTTCAAACTCCGAGGTACCACTATATTGCTTTTTATTTGCAATTTGTTTGTGTTTGTCACTTTCCATTTCTGACTAGCTACTTGCCAACAGCCAATCGGAGAGATCAATTGTCTCCAATGGACGACAGCGTTTTGCATATTGAATCTGTCAAAAACTGTTCACAGATCAAAGGCTCAATCATTCAAGTCACATACCCAAAAAGCACAATGACTGGAAAAAATATGCAACAATCTCTTAATTATAATGCACAAAAACAGAACAAATTTACTTGATTTAATAGCAACTGGTAAAATAAATAAATGAATACATACATAAATAAAATATAAATAAATAATAAAATGTGTGAACACAAATGATAAATCAATACTGTACATTATCTGGACAAATGTAAAGAATTCTATCTACTTCAGTAAAGTTAATAGAAGATATATTTTGCAAATAAATAACACCAACATCAAGCACAAAACACACAGCACCACCAAAATTATAGAAGTTTCATTATGTTGTGGAGGGGGGAAAAAATAGGACAATGATGTCAGGGTTCTGGGTGTGTGAAGGACCCAAATGCAGAGATGAGTCAAACAGGTGAACGGGAGATTTATCAACTGAAGGCAGTGGATAAAACGGTGGTCCAAGGTGTGGGTTGCTGGTCAAGGAGCAGCGCCAGTAGCACAGGGAGTCGAGGCAGGCAAGCGGCAAAGCACAAGCAACTGCGGAAGCAGATGAGGCAAAAAATCAAACACGGCAAAAGAAAATGCTCATTCGTAAAGTTCTGCAATAAAAACATTTTACATTTCTCAAAGAAATGCATCTCTTTGTCATTTCAAATACATGAGAAAACTTAAAAAAAAAAAATTGAATATTAAATACCTATTGTAATATTGAGAGGAGGAAAAAAAGTGTAATTAGATCCCCCCACCCCTCAAAAAAAAAATCGTTCTACATGATTGCATGTCATGATTCTTCTGTCAAATGTTGATGATTGTTCATTTGGGTGTTTACATCCATTCAGGACTTTCTGAAGGCAAAGAAAATGAATATCCTATAGTGGTCAAGTCAGTCTCACCCTGACTTCAACACAAGAGTAAGATTACGTAGTTCATATTAGTTTAGCTAGCTAACAAGAAAGGGCGTTATAAAACGCGTGAACATGAACATTAAATATTGAAGAAAACTGGCTGCAATACACATAAATGGTCTGACAATTTCTGGTGTACTCTACATACAGTACATTTCCTCTAGTGAACAAGAAGAGTTAGAAGAAAATTGCATCCAAATAATATAGTAACAAGTCAGAGTCTGGGTAAATAATTGACAGCTGAGTCTGTCCTACCTACTTACTATATAAATAAGACTTGAACACATGTAAAGTGGGGTACCAATTTTAGAAAGCATGAGAAACCCTGCAGAATACAAGAGGAAAAATATTAGCAAGTGCGTCCTTACAGCTGCATATCACCACCATCAATCAAGAGTTACAAACCAACCACGTCTCTGTCAACGTATGAAGGCAGCATGGTGCACAATGCTAGAATAGAATAGAATAGAAAAGAATAGAATAGAAAAGAATAGAATGGAGTTTTCAAGTAGCTACAAATAATAATAATAGTAATAATAATAATAATAAAATTAAATAAATAAATACTTATCTATAAATTCCAGTACCGTGACACGAGTAAGTACTAAAACCTATTTTAAAAGAGAAGAGTTTTCCTTCTTTAATGTCCTGAGCCACTAGCCTAACAGTGAATGGGAAAAAGCGGGCTCTGTGAGCATTAATGTTCTCAGACCTACAGTGTCTCAGATTGTACCCTGAGTCCACCTGCTTGAACAGGACGTGGAATGGGTGATGGATGCCCTTGAGGATGCTTCGTGCTTTTCTCCTGCTGCGCTGATTGTAGATGGCGTCCACGGAGGGAAGGTCATAGACAATAACCCTCTCTGCTGTTTTGACGACACTCTGTAGCTTCCTCCCATACCATACCGTTATGCCGCTGGTGAGAATGCTTTCAACGAGTCCTCTGTAGGCCTGGGTAAGATCTACCTATCCATCCATCTATCCATCTATCTATCTATCTATCTATCTATCTATCTATCTATCTATCTATCTATCTATCTATCTATCTATCTATCTATAGCCTACATACTTTTTAGTTACACAATGATTTTTTCTATTTGTAGGCTGTCCGGGTCCATATCACCTGCAAATAGCAGGGGCACATTGTATAGAATATATATTGTAGTGATATTTATTTTTATATTGTCTTCATTAGCATACTCAGTATTGGATTAATCCAAAAGTATTCCAAAGTAACCCAGTTACATTACTTTAATATTATGGTACTTGGATTACGTTACTAAATACATTTTTTAGCAGGTTACTTGTAACTGTAACGGAACACATTTTAAAAGTAACCCTCCCAACCCTGATTATAACGAAATGTGTGCAGTATTAATCACGAGTATGGTTTCCCCCTACCTTATTCTCGCATACATGTGCACGCACACAGATGGACACATTTTACTATCATAACAGGTAAAGTTTCAAACCTATGAAAATAGTAAGTGGAGTAGTATTGTCATTAAAAAAACAACAACCTCAAAAACTTCATTTCCCATCTCTGTTTCTGCAATGTCACATATTTCAGACCAATCGGCACCACCGCAAACACCTGCTTCATGAATACAGGTGGTCCAACAAGAAAAACACAACAACATCAAAAGAATAACTGTTTTTCAGAGAAGGGTAAGCAAACATTCACTTTGAACTGTCTTAACAATAGAAAATGGTTAGTTTCACCGAAATGCTCTGTTTTGAAACAAAAAGCGGAGAAAAAGAGCTTTTTGTGAAACGATGTTATTTCATGCACTCTAGTGAATTGTACACTTCTTTTTGTCCATGAATGATGCCACAAACACCTAAACAGTGCTTTACTTCTGTAAAACTCTTACCACCAACAATGAAAAAGTGATTTTAGATTGCAAAATACGTTTATTTCCATTCAACAGTGTAACAATTTGACAAAACAATTTCGCAAACTATTTACAAATGTGTGCAACCGTGGTACTATTTACAATTATGTGGATGTTTCAAATACAGTTTTTCTTTTTGTAACACGCCCCTGCGTGCAAAGAGAGGGAGCAGGATTTGCACAACAGAGTAGTTTCAGTGCGTTGGCCCCTTTCACGTGCAGACGTTACACTTTCTTGACGGCCTTTTTTTCCGGGGAATATCAAGTAGCAGACTGTACCCACTCCTCCGATGAATATGCATTGGACTCGGGGCACTCTTCGTCGTCCGATTGAACATCCGCCTGAGCGTGCTCGGTTGTGCTCCGTGTTTTCCGGTGTTAGCATCGCTAGCCCGTGAACCTTTATGACATCGTCTTAGCCGCCGCGTCAGCGCTTCCAACTTCGGCGTCAACCTCGGAGTCACCATCATCATCATCGATGATGATCATCGTCGTCATCAATGTGCTCTTTAGCGTTTGTCGATGCCTTTCGTCTTTGAAAAAAATTCCCAAGTGTGAGCTGCTTGCAACTGGTCGCCATTGTTCGCTTCTTCAGCCATCTAGCTCCGCCTCACGTCTTCTACTGCCGCGTCAATGCTTCCAACCTCGGAGTCACCATCATCATCATCGATGATAATCATCGTCGTCATCAATGTGCTCTTTAGCGTTGGTCGATGCTTTTCGTCTTTGAAAAAAAACTGCTCGAGCGTGAGCTGCTTGCAACCGGTCGCCATGTTCTCTTCCCTTCCCCAGCCATTGTCCCCTCTAGCTACGCCTCACGTCTTCTACTGACGCCTACCCAATCTTGTCAAAAGAGAGTCATTGCTGCCATCTAGGGGCCAAAAATAGTCATTAGGCTAACTAGATCTGCTTGAAACTTTCACCACAGCTGGCCAAGGCTTTCCTCCACCCGTTTCAAAAATAAAAAAAAAAAAAAATTGGATGACGTCTTTTAACGTCATTGGCGGCCCTCCGTAGGTTTTTACTTGACGTCTTTTAACGTCCATGGCAGTGAAAGAGTTAAAAACATGCCTCCTTCATCTGATCAGAGGTAGCTATATTTATGTATATTGTCAGGGTGATGGCTAATTAATTACTTGCAATAGTTGAAGAACGATTGATTATATGATTGAAACGGCAGAATGAAAAAACTCCTGGCTATGAGGAGAAGTAAACAAAATGGGAAAGAAGGAGGAGAGAGGGGAAGTCACATGGTCAAAGCGACTTAGCATAGAGGAGGAGAGAAGAGCCACAAAGTGAAAAGGCAGACTGTGGCAGACAAAGGAAAAAGAAACTCCCACAAGAGAGTAACTGTGAAAGATAGAAAAAGGGGGGAAAAAATGAAGCACAGAAAGTCCTGGTCGGCACATGCAAGCACACTCCCTCTTGAATCCCATTCAAGGTTGTCAATAAGAGGTCACCTATAGATTGCATACAACATCTTTTCAGTTGCCAATATTACTGAGAAACAAATAGAGGCAGCACAGTCGACTCTAGCGAGGCTTTTAAAAAAAACAAAAGGCAGCTGGAAGGTCACACAAACACACACACTTGCGGTGGACCATATAACTCATGTTAGGGAGTGGTGAGCGTGTGAGAGTGTGAGAGAAAGCAGTTGTCTGCAGAGAAGTTAACTAGTAATGTTCCATCCACATTGACCACATGCTGTGAAATTATAGGGCAGCTGATTAAAAAAAGTGTGCGTGTTACCTTATTTTTGTCTGTCTACTGTACACTGTACATGTAGGCAGCATGACGCGGCAGCATTCCATAGATGTAGCCATTTTCAGCAGTGCAGTAATGCCACTGTAGCAAATACTGTGAGACTTTTTGAAAAGGAAAAGATCAATGACTGTGACACTGTAACCTCTGGAAACATTTTTTGTCATTTCCCCCCTTACACAACCTGAATGTTAAATAGAATAGATGGCAGTTACAGAATATAATATATTCGCTCAAACCTCTTTACAGCAACAATATTCATCACTTAACTAATTTCACTCATTTTAATTAACTTTAATGATTGGGCCATATCAAGTAAGCTGCTCCACCACAAATGTGTTTATTTACTTTCAAGTATATCTCTGAGGTTGGTGATTGGGGACCACTGCTGTATTGTTATTATTTGTTAATGGTTACACCCTGGTAACCAATCAATGGTCAATGGTGTTGAATTGTGTTGCATGACAGCAGTAATATTAGGTTATCTTAATTGCGGTACTTGAGAAGGTCAGAATATTAGAAACCACATATGTAATTAGGGATGGTTGAGTACCGATATCAGGTATTCGTACCGGGCTGATACCAGGCCACATTTCAAGGTATTCATACTCGCGACAGGTATCAATTGAGTTCTTTGCACTTTACTGTATTCCTTAAAAAGAAGTTGTACAAACATGTTGATTGGGAGGTTTTTTTTCTGGCCACTGGATTATTTGCTTCATTTTTTCTATCTATTTCTATTTTTTGAAATTCATTTTATTGTGTGCTCTATGCAAAATGACTTTCATGAGCAAATTGCCATTCATTTCATGCAATTTTAAGGAAAATTGCTACAATTGGGATATATAGTTTTTTTTTAATTATCTGTCATCGTTTTTTTAATATTATTATTATTTTATGTATCACAAGTATTAATGTATTGGGCACTCTGTATTGATATCGTAAGTACTTGTATCGGCATCAGTCAACAAAAAAAAGAAGAGTGGTATCAAACAAATCTGGATCTAGTGGAGAACAAGACACCCTTAAAGTTTGAAGACTGGTTTCAAAGCAGTGACCAGCTATCGCTTATCGACATGGCTCAGAACTTGACTTTATTGGTTATTGTTTAAAATCAGCAGAATTCTTTGGCATAAAAGCAAAATGAGCAATTTAGTTCCTCTGCTTCACAGCGATGCTTGCTGCAGTTTATCATGCTTCATCTTGGCAATACTGTGTTGCATCTTTTTGACTGCAGCTTTGACACTGATCACCAAAATTAGTGGTGACTACGCAATTTTCACACATTATTAATAGCCGCTCATTTATTTTCAAACTTTTACAGCTTTCTAACCTGTCTGTACAGTCAGTAAAATTTCATTTGCTCTTTTTTCCCCCCTTTGGTAACTATGGGGAAAATAGTATTGATAGATGAACACATTGGACGAGGTTTCAGGGTTTCACTCTATTCCTCTTAATGTTATGATCCTGTTATCTAATACAATACTTTTGTTTAATTTTCCATTCCTTTGGCTTTATGTATTAATGTACCCATGCTACAGAGAACTTTGTCTCAAGGAAGCTAGATCAGGGACAGGGAACCCCGGTCCTCGAGAGCCACTATCCTGCCTGTTTTCCATGTGTCCCTCCTCAAACACAGCTGACTCAACTGATCAGCTAATCAGCAAGCTCTGTAGAAGCCTAATAACGATCTTGTTCATCAATCAGGTGTGGTGATGGAGGAAGACATGGGAAACAGGCAAGGCAGCGGCTCCCTACCACTGAGCTAGATAATGACATAATAGCAGATAAAGTGAAGATGAGAGGGAAAAGGGGATGTTATGGTGGAAGTATTGCAGTAGGTAAGGACATTTTGGATGTAAAAAAAAATTGAAATAGGTTAACAGAAAGCCAACAGGTGCAAGTAAAGACGAGAAAGGAAGTGATGGAAAAAAGGAAAAGAAGTTGTTGAAAATCCAGTTTAATGTAGCCATGACGTGCGCTGATGAGGGGGAAAGAAAAGGGGATGGTTTAGAATCAGTTTTCACATTGAACAGATGAGGACATTGGAGGAGGAGAAAAAAGACAGAATGAGATGCAGATGGGAGGAGAAAAAGAAGGAGAATGGAGGACGACATTAAAATAAGTAAAATGCTCCGTGTGATGTGTTCAAGTCCGCTGAATATTTAACAATTAAATATGTCGATCATTTTAATTATCCAAAACTAAACCAACGATACGTGAAAGACAACAGCTGCCTTTGCTTCAAATATTTAAAAACAAAAACAAAAAAGCACTCATCTGGACAAGTCATCACTTTTGGAAAATACAAACGGTGTCACACATTTTGAAGACAGCGAAGCAAAGTTGTTCAACGTGAATATTTATTATGGCCCAAATTAGCATTTGATTAGTCCATCTCTTACAGTGCATGGTGAAAAACTGACCTCAATGGAAAAGAATGCAAAAGCTCTCTCCCTTTCTCTCTCTCTCTCTCTTTCTCTCTCTCATTCTGTCTCTCTCTGGCCTCCTTCTCCTCCTCCCCCCCACGTGAGACGACGCACACATACTGGTTAGATTAAACTGCCACGGAGTGGGAGCGAAAGCAAGGGAATGTTCTTTTTCCACTTTTGACCCAGACTCTTTCTCACTCCTTTTCCCCTCATCTCTCATGTTACTCACTTTTTGCTGCACAATTAAGTGCACAGCCGACCAATCCTTAGAACTTGACTAAGAAAAGAAAATGTTGTTTTTTTTAAGTACAATGGACACTATAGTATAGTATATGGCTGCATCACCATCAAATGCTGCCAGCTTTTTCAAAATGCCTCGACATGTTTTGATCATTCTTATAAAAACACAAAACCCTTTTGTTGTGGTTATATACACTAGTCCTCAAAGAGTTCAAAGTTGGGCCTATCACTGCTCACATTCAAACAAATGACATTATTCGAAGTAGACACATACATGTGCAAAACATGGAACAATAAAAAATGTGTACACAATAACATATGTGTAATAATGATGCTTAATACCTATTTCTGTTTAACAGCAATACATATTAGTAACAGCGTTACTAAATAAAATAAATAAAAATTGTAATTAACCATTGCATATAAAGATGCAAAATTGGCCCATTACATTCGAGAGTTAGTTATGCCTAATTATGATGTGTTCTGTTATCATTATCATCACAAAAATATAACATAAATAAGTCAAACACAAATACATCATTTTCTACTTCCACTTAATTTTTCCCACAAATTTGGGCAAAAGATGCAACATAACCTATTGTATATGCAAATGATACAATACACTAGACTACAAGATTATATTGGATGGTAAAAACATTATTACCCTTTTTGAATTTAAGAACAAAACATTGTCAAATTTGGTTAATTTGTATGTTTTATTGGGGAAAAAATTATATTCCTAAATGTTCATTACTAACTTGAAACCTTTATTCAAATTATTTTTGATTGAAATTGACAATCATTTTAAGTCTCTTAGATTTGTAATGAACAAGAAATGTCATTTGATAATTAATATCCATGCAGAATTATAAAAAAAAATATATATATATATATATATATATATATATATATATATATATATATATATATAAACTACCTGAATGTTTGTTTGTTTTCCCCCCCTCCCTGTTTATAATTTATATTTTTATTTTATTTTATGTGATTTATGTAAATTTAGTTGACTGGTATTGTATTATTCTTCTATGTTCAATAAAGGTTAAAAAAAATACAAATACAATACAATATAGATGGTCGGTTGCAATAACTTGGAGATGTCATCATGCGTGCCTCAATGATTATGGCATGAAAAAATATTAGTATAAGACGGTAAATCATTGTGCATTCTTTATCACATGTTCAGTATGATATTTTTTTATTCTTAAAGAAAAACTCATCTTGCCCATGTTAATATCCACCACAAATATTGTTGTGTTTCATTAGACGAACCATGTGTCATGCTCTAGTCTCATTGTTGGAAATAATGCAGATTTTTCCAGAGAGCTGTTGTTGTTGTTGATTTTTCAGTATTTAATGACATGTTGCACATGCAAAAATCCTGCATGTTTGATGTGAATCAATGATAAGATGTCAGGAAATGTCTCCTTATTTACAAATGTGACAGTAATTCAACTAATTCAAATAAAAATATATGTCATTCATTGCAAATTCAATCACATTTTAAGGCAAAAAAAGAAAAAAAGAAGAACATGTGATACCTGTCCAATGTAAAATCTTTTGCTCAAAGTCAGCTGCAGCTCAACCATGACGCCAATGAGACAACATGTGGTTGTAGAAATTGCATGCATAGATTTGTACACCATGACGGTGATGATGTTAAAAAAATCAAGGCTTCAGAGGATTCCAATGATAATCTTCAATGTTAGTCCTATAGAGAAGTGGGTAGTAACGAGTTACATTGACTCCGTTACATTTATTGAGTAAATCTTTGTAAAAAACGGTACTTCTAAAAGTAATTTTACCACGCAATACTTTTTACTTTTACTTGAGTAGATGCAATACTTTTTACTTTTATTTGAGTAGATGCAATACTTTTTACTTTTATTTGAGTAGATGTGTGAAGAAGTAACACTAGAGGCGTTACCCGCCACCCCATTCATACATTAGGTTTAGCGCTCCGCTTGACTTACTGTGTGAGAGCATTTTCGCGGACACTAGTGATGTGACGTTCACAAAATTAGTCTTTTGAATGTTTTTTTAATCTGACGATGGTTTTTTTTCTATCTGATGACATTGGGTTTTAAAAAAAAATAAATAAATCAGAGTTCATGTTCAAACAGTTGCTCAGTACTTGAGTATTCTTTTCAGCAAATACTTTTTTACTTGTGCTTGAGTGATTTTTTTATGACTACTTTTTACTTTTACTTGAGTAATATTATTTTGAAGTAACACTACTTTTACTTGAGTACAATTGTTGGCTATACTCTACCCACCTCTGGTCCTGTGACACTCTACAAAATCATTTTCAAGGTCAGTGGGATCTTGTAATCGTCACTGATGGGTCGGACAAAGGGTTAATCTTAGGGGAAGGATGTGCTTGATTGACAGGTGTCAGATTACAGCCAGTCACAGTGGCCACACCTCCTCTCCCTGTTCAGCACATGTAAGCCCCACCCTCTCCCAAGTGAGGATTTCCTGCTTTCCCGATAAGATAATGGCAAGTGATGTCAGATGTCTTTTGCACACACTTGTAGAAGCTCTCTTTTTATATAATAAAATAATATACACAAAAATATAGCAGCATTTGTTTCTCTATTTTGTGTTCACTTTTTTTTCTTAGTTAACAATATTAAAGTCTTCACTGGCCATCAATTCATGTGTAAATGCATTCTGGAGGGAAAAAAAAACGCCTCCTGTTCTTGCCTCTCTCTCTGTCTCTCGCTCTCTCTCTCGCTCTCTCTCTCTCTCTCTCTCTCTCTCTCTCTCTCTTCTCTCTCTCTCTCTCTCTCTCTCTCTCTCTCTCTCTCTCTCTCTCTCTCTCTCTCTCTCTCTCTCTCCCCTCGCTCTCAGCTGCCTCCTGGCTTTTGCAACATCACCCTGCCACGTCGAGGATGGGCAATGTGCCGTTTTGCTTTCCCTCCTCCAAACAGAGGTCAAAAGAGTTTATGTAACAGAATTAGAACTCAAAGACAGATTGACAGTGACATAAGATGTGCCTTTTATCGTGAAGAAACTTCACACATCTCCAAAGTGCAACATTTGTATAACCAGGAGACTGACAAGAAACTGAGAAAAGTATAGAAAGGATCAAGATAAAAAAAAATAATAATAATAAAAATAAATTTAGCAAAAATGAGAATTTAGTGTAAGAGAAGGGTTGAAATAGCAATCTGGTTGACTTCATTTAAGTCATATGTCTCAAACTCCAGTCCTATAGGGTCGCAGTATATACTGTATGAAAAAGCTGAGACGAAATCTGGTAAAGACGGCAGATAGCAACATTGAACAAGCTGCAGGAATATCTGGCAAGTACTGGCTGTTGAGTTCATGTGACAACAATCTCCTGTCTTATTCACAAGTCTTGGCTATAGCGTGGCAAGTCGAAAGCACTGTCTTATAAAGATCAAAAACACATTTGAAATTTCCAACATGCATGTGGGAAAATGTGTCATAGTTCCATGAAACCAATGATGACATTTTAAGCCAATAATGATTCAAAAAGTCCAAAAGGTATGTTAAAAACTTCCGGCTTCTTCTACAAAGTGAAAACAAAATGTCAGAAAAAATGTGTATTAGAACAACTAAACTTTATTTGGGTTGTTTGCTGACTCACATTTAACATGGGTTTGAACACAGCCCTATCCCAAAAGTGCAGCCTCATTATGTCGGTTGTTTATTTTTACTTCCCCTTTCCAAAATATGTCATTTTCCTTCAATTGGGTTGTACAGGTTAAAAAGTTTTAGTCTCATTTTTTTTTTTATTAGAAAACCTGGCATTTGAACAAGGGTGTGCAGACTTTTTATATTGTATCTTATACTACTTAAAAGTGGACATTTTTTCATGGCTGGTCCACATATGAAAAATATATCCAATATTGTGTGTGCAGAGTTTTCTGGGTACTGCAGATGCATGTTTACTTGATCAGTATGGTAGAAGGTGGGGGCATTCTATGCAACGTGTGTTTTCACAGGCTAACATATGCGTGTTTACCAGTCAGCTTCAGTGATAGATAAAACACATGCCCATTTACATAGCAGGGCTGCAGTTAGACAAAAAGAAGATTACTTCTTAAGGCTATTTATAGGTCACTTGATACCTTGTAGCATTAGGCAGGCTTATGTGTAAAAACCTAATGAAGCAGCTGTTAAAGCTTTTACATTGTCAGGGCAAGTAATGGATTCAACCCCCCGCCACCAATTGATCACCTTGGAGCTTTGACCTCTCGCCGAAGAGGAGCAATATGCTGTCTCTGCTCTCACGTGGAACATTGTGGGTACACAAGAACGCACACTCTTGTGACATCTTTTGCTCTCTTGACTTGAGGATACTAGCTGGCCAGAATGGGAACTTAAAATGGACACTGTCATGTCTTTTCCACTTTTAGGAATAAGGTCAATTCAATTTACAAAACAAACACAAGAAGTCTATCAAGTGGTGTGACGATGCAGCACATCAATGACACAATGCACAAATTCTCACAGAAAGTTTCTTTTGTGCAATGGAATTATGTACTGTACTTGAAATATGTATTACATAGACAAAATTAATGGACATCCTGTGGTGAATACAAGCTCTATTTTGGGTGGTTTATGCTCTTTGTCTGCAGGGTCAGTGTCAGCAAAAGGGCCTGTGGGGGCTTTGAATGTGGAGAAGTTATTGAAGCTGAATGTTAAGGGATTCTTTAGCCACACCTACTCTTTCTTAGGTCATGCCTTTTGCAAATGAAAGGAGGTTGTGAGTGTGCATTTATTACAATCAATGCCCAGTGGATGTTTGTCAGCACTCACACATGGATGTGTCTATAATTTACAGAATAGATTCATTATTATATATTATCTTGAAGTAACTAGTAACCAAATGAGAGAATTATTGTGACGGGTAATAGTTGAACTAATTTGTCCAAGTCGTAGGTTAGCTTGCTTGTTCAGAGCAGATGATGATTGTAAAACAATGGGACTTGAATGGTCACAAACAGCTAATTAAAAAAAAAATGTTAGTTTGCCTTTTATTTTTTTTTATCTTGTACTGTTGTTATAGAAAATGATGTTCTTGACATAACCAACGCAACACAACAGACACATAAGGATCGAATCTTTATCAATAAAACCAGATATGTGTCGTAGTACCAAACGTGACCTCTGAGTCAGCATTGTACAATGAGGTATCCAGACTGCTGGAAAACGCAACGAAGAAGAAAGTGTAGGGATGGAACAAGAAGAAAAAGTTCTAGTCAAACTGTTAGCTTTTGGGTCTGTATTCCATCAAAAGTGTTGAGTCGATGACTTGATTATTAACCACAAACAAGGATTTTCTATCAAAAACATTGAAAAGGCTAAACGTAGCAGTTGTTGGCCCGAGCAGTTATGGGAGGAAAAAATCGCTTTTAACAAATTCATTTGACACAAGATAATGTTTCATAGTTAGCTGAGAATCAGACCTTCGTTGACTTGGACTTAAATTACTAAAAGAGGGGGGAAATACATGTAGTGCGAAACTTGTTTTTTGTTCATCTGGACATTAGGTTACTGTTTATGGATTGCATATGGGCTGATGAGATTCTACCACTTACATTCTAGGCATTAAAACATGGTGGTGTCTACCACAGGTGGGCATTCCGTCAATATTGACGAACAGTTTGTCAATCCGTCAATGATGGACGCCCATTTTGTTGACGATTGACGGGAAACTTCTAAACATGGACAAATTCAGCAGTATTCGTCCGTCAATGTACTTGTCAATCCGTCAAAGACGGCATTTTGGTGATGGATTGACGAATGACAATTGACGAAACATTGACGGATGCTCACTTCAAATGACGGAAACATTCGCTTATTTTGCTGCGCAATCGGCGAATGATGGATTGACGGTTCGGCTTGAAATATTGATGACGGAAATGTGTCCGGACTGTTGACAATTGCCGAATAATGGACACCCTAAATTCATTGACGCGCCCACCTGTGGTGTCAACAAATGCACACCAGTGCAGTTGTACATGTGCTGTAGCCAGGGATAGTCAGCACACAGCAGGGTTGACTTTTAATGCATATAAATGGCGCCTGAGTTGCGCCTTTAGCTGAAGGCACACAAACAGAAACACAACACAGGTGTGAATGGAGACTCTAGGCTGTGGATTTACAATGCAGGAAATGGATAGCCGCCAGGGGCTACCACACTACATTAACACACACACACATCTCATTTGGTCACACGTACTGTACACACACACAGACGCACGCACACACGCACGCACACACACACATGGGCAATTACAGCAGTGCATGTTTTTTAATGTTTACAGCTACCACATTTGAAAAGAAATAGGACATTTCAGCATTGATTACAAGTTACTTGCTTCTGATTTCCCATACTTACATTATGAATTTCTAATAAAAACTTTAAAAATATATAAAAATCTTTCACTGTGTTTTTTACTTAGAAGATAATATTTTGCCTCTAATCAATGTGATAATTTCATTATTTTTCTTGTACATTTAATAACTTTAAAAACACATTTTGCCACTTGCTGCCGACTGAAATTACATCACACGTGCTCAGGAAACAGATGATGACCAATCACGGCTCAGTTTGCTAATGTCACATGACCAAACCCAGAAAACAAGTGAGCCATGATTGGTCGTTACCTGCTTCCTGAGCAACTGTGATGTCATTTTCAGTCAACTGCAAGTGGCAAAATGTGTTTTTACAAGTATTAATTGTTCATGAAAAATAAGTTATCAAAATAATTCTAGACAAAATATTAACTTTTTTTTACTGCTGAAAAATGGCTGAATGAGTCATTAACGTGTTGTGTACCGACACAAGTGCGGCTTTGCCTTACTGTAACTTTTATTTATTTATGTATTAATTTATTTATTTTGCTGATGATCAACCACATTGCCATTTTTATGAAATGTGACATATGTGCTGATAATCTCATGATCATCTCACTCACCACTCCTCAGCTTGACCCGGACAGCCACTGCACCACACCACAGAGCTTTATTTTCTGTACTGCTGAAATAAGGCAGGCTACTGTCTGCAATATTAAGCATGCATATTATGCATATCAACATTGTATTATCATGCAGTATTATTTGATCAACCTTTACTTAACCAGGGTTGTCTCACTGAGATTAAAAATGACTTTTTCTAGGGAGAGGCAGTAAAAACTTACAGTTTCAACACAGTTTACAATGACTTAAAAATTAGATAAAATAGTTAGGGCTAGGAAGCTGTCTATATTGCTCTCAATCTGGATTTAAAGTCTTTCACTGAAATCAATTCTGTTATTTTCCAGTACCTTTGCAACAGGTTGCATGTAAAAGCTGCAGAGAAGACAAAAGCCGTTTTTACCGACTCAGTGCAGGCAAATGTATAGTTAGTGACAAAATGTTATTTGAACGCAAACTGTAAGGATCATCAACACTTCTCTGAGTGAGTAAGTTACAAATGTAAGAGAGCAATAGTCTAGGAATGGCCTTAAAGTTTACCAATGAGCCAACTTCTTGGCGAACAAAAAAGGCCATCACATTTGAGAGCGCCATACCAGGTCACAATAATGGGTCAAAGGCCCTGCAATTAGTAATTAACCCCAGACAAGCATCATACACAGAGTCAGTCTGAGACATGGGGCTGAAGCATTCATATTTAACACTCTATAATGTCAAATGGATTATTTTTTTTAATGCAGCAATGAAGCACTTTTTAACCTCTGAAAAGAGAAAAATATATTTTTATTTCTGATGGGAAAAACAAGTTTCAATTTGAGTTTCTTTATAATATTCTCAATATGGAGTTTAAAATAAAGAGCATCACCAAAACATGTTACCAAGACATTTGTACGGATGGACCAGCTGTATTTCGTTTCTCTCAAGAATGGACGCTGTGGTGACAACTTGCGGACACTTCCTGGAGTTTGAAAACAACATTAGCTTAGTTAGCTAGTTAGCGTTAAGGTCTCGTTTCAGATGCAGAAGTGTTTGCTGCACCACATCGAAAGCTTTCTGCAGAGATTCAACAGCATTAGCAGGAGTTGCGCATTACTGTAACTTCATTTTTCAAAAATTGTCCAAATATTTCAGCATCATTGGACTAGTTTTATCACCTACCACATATCAACATGTATCATCTTCATGTTTATTTTTCTTTAAATGTAAATGTCTTTGAATTCCTCCTCAATGATGTTCTTGCATCTGTTCTTATGTTTGGTTGTGTCTCTATTATTCAAACGAGAGCACTCTGTTCGTGTGAATTTTGCTGCTGTAATAATTTCATTTCCCTCATGGGATGAATACGGTCTATGGATCTATTCATTTCTCCTTCTATTTTAATGTATCGATCGCTTGTTGGCTTACTATTGGAAATGGAAGTCCAATGTATTATTAACAGTCCTATTGCCTTGTCATTCAAGTAATATAAGTAATCTTTTTTAGTGTAAGGAGTTTTATCTGCAAGTAGAGACCTCTCGATTTTTTTCTTTCTACTGTGTTGATCATTTCTCTTTGCTGTCTGGCAACTGCGCTGTTCATAGTTTCCATCCTCAGCCTGTCTGCTGTGTGTGTGTGTGTGTGTGTGTGTGTGTGTGTGTGTGTGCGTGTGTGTGCGTGTGTGTGTGTGTGTGTGTGTGTGTGTGTGTGTGTGCGTGTGTGTGTGTGTGTGTGTGTGTGTGTGTGTGTGTGTGTGTGTGTGTGTGTGTCTTGGAGCTGGGGGGATGGGCTCTGATACTCTTCTCTCGATGTGCAAGAGTGAAGTGTGTTGAGCATTCCTCTCTCTCTTCCGCACCGTGACTGTACTGGTTAACTTCTCACTCTATTTTTTTTCCATTTGTTCACCCTAAGCTTGTCTCCTCCCCCTTTTCTTTTCTTTTCTTTATATTGCCACCAGAAGCCTTTATGTGACACTTTCTCTTCTTCCATCATTATATCGAATGTCTTTGATTAACCTGTGTGAGGTCTTGAAGTTGCATACATGCAAATGCAAGCTGATTGGCTGTGGAAAGGGTGATCTCATGCAAATAATCATAAGGAAGTCTGTAGAGTGCAACTGTGCTGACGTTGGCCTTTAGTGAGGCTCACGCTGTCAGTAGTTAGCTTCTTGAAAAGTGTCAAACTCACTCCTCACCTATTGTCTAGTACTGTACAATCCCAACAACAAATGAATTGTACACAGTGCAGCAATATCCTGTTAGAAATTAAGGAAAAGATCTGATGTGAAATTGGGTGCATTTTTTTTCCCAGCACGAATTTGCCACACTTTCAATGAGTTCAACAAACTGCTGCTAGAAATAAATACTATGATTACTGCCCATAATGTATCCAGAGAAAGAATTACAGAGGAGGAGGAGGAGGAGGAGGAGGAGGAGGAGGAGGAGGAAGGGGAATGAGTCATTCGTGTGGACGTGGCTTCCCTTCCATTCTCCCTCTAAGGAGCTATGCAGCTGATTCTTCAGCTATCCCTCCCTTGGCTTCCAAAACCAAAGAGAGGCCTTCAATTATCTCTTTTCGGAACAGAGTGAAAGTTTGACCATGTAGGAAGACCTCCGTCGCAGCCTGGCTTCTGCCTTCCTCTTGCCTTCTATCAGCCTTGATCTCTGTTCGTTTTTTTAAGATGACACTGATCTTTGTTCCGTTGCTCTGCAGTAGTCCTTGTCACTAATTTCAGTTGAGGTGATACTAGGATGCAATTAAGGTGATTCATAAAATAAACTGAGCATTGTTAATTTGTCATTATTTTTCACTGCACGTTTGGTAATACTTCCAAAAAATTCAACTTTTACTCACAGCTCACCTGTTTTCTGAAACTGAGCTGTGATTGGTTGTTACCTGAGCCCTGAGCAACTGTAATGATGTTTTTAGTCGACAACAAAATGACTGCCCTGTGAGATGGAGAAAAACAGGTGGATCAAACATCTGGACGTTCAAAAAGTTTGGGGAAGGTTAAAAGAAGTTCACCTGTAAATGTTACAGAACATTTAACTTTCATCCTGAAATATCCTGAACTTTTTGAGAGTAGTTATAATCCTCATGTGTAATAAACTGTATACATACAGTACACATTATGAAGTAATTCGAAAGAACTGTCAACAGATCATTTGAGAAATTATTCAGCATATCATGTAAAACAAGAGTGCAATGGTCTGAGCCCACATGAATGGCATGCAAAGAAACACAAATATATATCTATAAACTGTATTAAATCACTTTACCTTAAGATATATTGAGATACATATCACATTGTCTTTATATATGCCACGGAGGAGGCGGGACATCCGACTTTATGGTTTTCACACATCAACTTTGTTTCCGTTTCCTGTTTGCGACGTGTGGGCCGCGTCCCAGTTTGTGCGCTTCCGCCTTTGTGCCCATCGATTGTGCGTTCCCGTCGACGTGTGCGAGTGTGTAGTGTGTCTGTCTCAGTTGTCCGAAACATTTCAGAGAGTAAAGATGCCCTGCGCGCTCCTGCCGATGGGTGTCCTTGACATCTACCCCATTGGAGATATATATGTAAAATGAAACTTGCACTATATCATATTAATATGAATTGTAATCGCATTGAATCGAACCCAATCAAATTGTTCTACTTTGAAATCGAACTGTCCTTGGATCATATCGCCCCCTATATATCGGTAATTCAAGATACGTATCGAATGGTCTGTATTGAAGAGATGCACATGCCTAATGCCTATATATACTCATCAAAAATATAAACACGACACTTCTGTTTTTGGTCCCATTTTTTATGAGATTAACGCAAAGATTTAAAACTTCTTCCACATACACAATATCACCATTTCTCTCAAATATTGTTCACAAATCAGTCTAAATATGTGATAGTGAGCACTTCTCCTTTGCTGAGATAATCCATCCCACCTCACAGGTGTGCCATATAAAGATGCTGATTAGACATCGTGATTAGTGCACAGGTGTGCCTTAGACTGCCCACAATAAAAGGTCGCTCTAAAAGGTGCAGTTTTGTTTTATGGGGGGGGGGTCTTGGGGACTCTCCCAGTGTAGAGTCCCCAGTATATGATTATATGATTGATGCATTGGTCACATAGTTCCCGAATGTACCTGTATGAGCACTCGTACAGTATGTTGTCAACTTGTGGCTCCATATGCACACACGTGCTTGAGATGATTATTAACAGGAGGTACAAACGCTTACTCACAAACAAGCTGAGCAGCAGCAAAATGTTTGCCCTGCTCCCCCCTTTTCTCTCATCTTTTCCAGTAGCATAAACTTCAAACAGCCAATAGCTTCCGTTCATAAAGAGCCCATTACACACACACATACATGTTTATTAGTGACACCCTTAAAAACAGTAATGAGGACCCAGCAGGTAAGGGTCCCTTTGTATGTGTGTCTTTCTTACACATACACACACAAAGTCTTGCTGTGTATGATGACAATCAGCTGTGTATTAGGGTTTTACAACCTGAGAGGAAGTGCGTAGTCAACAGTAGAGCAACATCAAAGGGGTTTGGAGGGTACTGTTAATAACAGTAAAATGACTATGTCTTGTATATAATATAAATGCATTATTTCATGTCATCTAAAAAAATATATATACTCAATTATCTTTATAAGTGAACCAAAGCAAATGTGTGTAAAGGTGCTGTTGCACAGCAGAAGTGTAGTGTAGCTCACTTTCTATAATGGTGTCACGAATGGAAATGGTAAATGGACAGATCTTATATAGTGCTTTCTACACTATATGTTTCGTGGTCCAACATGCAACTATGGCCATGACACTTACCTGAATTCAAGTGAAAAGAGAATGCAAGAAAGAGCATAACAACATCATCTGTATTATTCCTTCTTTCTGTTTTCAATTGGCAATCAAAAGGCAAAAAATGAAAAAGTGGCACATAAACTATTTTTCTTGCTTATACTCTATATAGATAATGGACTTGGACAAATAGAATGACAGATTTTCTGCATTTTCCTGGGATAATTTCTGGGTGTTTCTTTAGTTGTATGTCACACACACTTTAATTCCATTTGTTCACAGCAATCAATATATAGATATTTTCTTTTAAGCATAACTACCATTGTCTTGTTCAAATTTGTGTGTTATGGAAAGCGGAGGTTTGGACACTATGTTTTTAAGACGCATTCATGGCGGCCCACTGCTGCAATAAAGTACACAATCAAAGCTCACGCACCTTCATTGCAAGGGTGACAACAGTATACTGTATTGTGACTCATCACACAGATGTGTTGGACGTTCTAATAGTTTGAAGTTCTTTCATTTTGTTGTTGTAGACAAATGTGTCTGCCTGCATTCGCTTGTCGAAGCATCCGGCTTGCCTTGCAACTGAAGACATGCCAGCAAGGACGGTGGTTACACTGACTTCGGCCCCGCCCGAGCAGTCTGCGTCGGCTGACCACAGCATGTTCCAGCTCAAGAAGCAGTCACAGTCAGAATGAAGAGTCTCAACTGAAAAGGCTTGACAAACCGTTGCTTAGACGATGACTACTACGACTTCAAGCTGTTTAGACGATGCAACACTCTTCACATGCTACACACTTCAGTCAGGTTTCATCAACCCCTGAGAGCAAAAGACTTCTTAATTAAGATTGTTGAGAAAGTGGTTTTCAATCAACTCAGAATTGTTTCTATTTATTTTTGTTTACACACACAGACTAATAAATTGCTCAACCTGAAACAGCTTCTCATTCAAATACTAAATGGCATCAGATTGAAAACTGATGCAGGGGAGCTGTTGTTGCATGTCTTATTGGATATCTTACACTTGATGATAATATAATGTTGAGCAGGTTGGAAATGATTAAACGGGTGTGATTAAACGGAACGGTCCCAAAATGGTGCAGGTCCAACTTGGAGGAAAGGAGTTTTTGTTTTATTTATATACAATTTCAAAATTATGCAACTGGTCTACAAATCACTGAATGGTTTGGATCCGAAATATATTTACGAAATACTAATTGTATAGAAACCCAGTAGGGCTTTGAGGTTTACAGACACGGGTCAATTAGTGTAGCACAGGTTTCAAAGCAAACATGGTGAGGTAGCTTTTAGCTGTTATGTTGCAACAGAAATCAAGTCAGCACTAAGTACAGTATAATGTTTTGACATCATCCATCAATCCATCATCTACCGCTTATCCAGTGTCGGGTCGCGGGGGCAGCAGCTTTAGCAGGGAAGCCCAGACTTCCCTCTCCCCAGCCACTTCAACCAGCTCCTCCAACACGATCCCAAGTCGTTCCCAGGCCAGCCGAGAAACATAGTCTCTCCAGCATGTCCTGGGTCTTCCCCGGGGCCTCCCGCCAGTGGGACATGCCCGGAACACCTCTCCAGGGAGGCGTCCAGGAGGCATCCGAACCAGATGCACGAGCCACCTCAACTGGTTCCTCTCAACATGGAAGAGTAGCGGGGAGAGTCCCTCCTGGATGACTGAGCTTCTCACCCTATTTCTAAGGGAGAGCCCGGATACCCTGCGGAAGAAACTAATTTCGGCCGCTTTTATCCGGGATCTTGTTCTTTCGGTCACGAACCACAGCTCGTGACCATAGGTGAGGGCAGGAACGTAGAACGACCGGTAAATTGAGAGCTTTACCTTTCAGCATCATTAAATGTGTTTTTCCCCAATACCTTTGTTTTAGGACCTTTACAAAAATAAATATCACTAAACGTTTTTTTAGTTTATTTGTTGACTTAGCTTTTAAATGTTCACCATTTCTTCATTCATGGCTCATCTTATTGCCACATCAAAGTAAAAAGGCTGTAGCTCGTGCAAAGTGATTGAAAATTTGTTATGAAGACTAAAACCATTGACTCCAGTTAACTTTAGCATCATAGATTTTGCATGTTGTCGTTGGGTTTTTGTGATGCCACCCAAATATAGCACTAGTGATGGGAAAGAGATAAAATGTGATCATGAACATTATTAATAAGAAGAATAGAATGTGCTTCTTGTTGTTAATGGAAAGAGACTCACCTGCCAGGTACGTGACTTTGGACGCATGTCACATGTCCGCCAAGTGAAATCAAAGTTAACACTTGAGTAAATAGTTTGCTATTTTACTGTAAAAAAAACTTGTTAGTTATACACTTGAATGACAAGAAGAATTTGACGTGTGACATAAAAAGTTAAATATCCTACCAGTCGCTATTTTTATTCTATTCATTATTGTGTTAACGGAAGTCAGAGCAGCATAATTGTAAATGGCAACTACAATTGTCTTGTTCCACATTCTTCTTGCCATTTTACAATCTGTTTTTGAATGACTCGCTCAAAGGGAGATGGGAAGAAACAGCTGGACGGAGCCTAAAATGAAGGTTTTTCGGAAAGCATATTTCCTCAAACCTTCCTCATTTGACCTTCGTGACAGGTGGGCGTCAGGAACCAAACATGTAACACCTGGACTGATGGCCGACTATCACCTAAGTATTGTGTGTGCACTGTAGTGTTGATGTTTCAACCTAAAAACAAATTTGTTGCACGGGCCTTTTCCGTAATTGCATTCGGGTTATAAGCATTATAAGCAACTTCTGTTCCATTAGCATCACATTTGCCCAGGCTAATGAAATAATGAAAGATTCATCAGTAACGTACAATTTTGCGACCCTGAACAAGATAACATAAGTCGTGATGGAGAATGAATTTTTCTTACAGTCAGTCATTCAAATGTAATCAACTAAAGCTCTAAATATGCACTCTGAATTTTAAAATGAATTGCTAATTTGGATGCTAGTTGTACGTTTTGGCATGCTAATGTTGAAATTGTCCCGCAAGGTAATTATTTCCTTTTTCAAATGTTTTTCAGAGAGCACACCTGATTATTTGACTGTATGCCTTTGTTCAAAGCATATCATTACTACGCACTACGAATTGTCACTCATTTAAATGAAAACAATCAATAAGTTAATGCTAACATCCAAACATCATTTTATAACGTAATTCCTATAGCCAAGTATGTAATAGTCTGATTAAGATAATTGAAGCTTCGTAATATCAGGAATACCTAATCACATTTTGTAACATTAGGACATAATTCACACAACAAGCCTCATAAAATATACGGCATCGTGACAAAGAATATGCTTACTTGCTGTACTCCAAATCCTATTGTATAATGCTAGTAGCAGCAGTTTTGACCAGCAGTCACAAACTGGACACCAGTGCGCTGGAAACTTTGTCCCATCCATCCATCCATCCATTTTCTTGGCCGCTTTTTTCCTCACAAGGGTCGCGGGGGTGCTGGAGCCTATCCCAGCTGGCTTCGGGCAGTAGGCGGGGTACACCCTGAACTGGGAAACTTTGTCCCCTAGCAGCATAATCCAAGTTATTCTCCAGAAGGATCAATATCTGAACTACCGATTTTACAAAATGCCTTGTGGCGCATCATAAACCTGCAGCATCTTTGATGGTGAAGTGACCACTGTAGCTGTTTGCACTGATAGTTACTATTACAAGCCAGGGCACAATGACTGTTATTAGTCTGTTTCCTCCAACACAAACCTCTCATTTTTCAAAAAGTGTTGGAATTCTGAAACATGGTAACGTTTTCAGAAAGAATGAATACATGCAGTTACATAATAACCAGTGGGTATGAAGCATTGCCATAAACATCACACAGTAATTCGTAGATGCTCAACCCTAACTTAAAGTTTTGTTTTTTAACAAATAGTTATCATTTCCACCCAATTCCAGATGTTTTCTTTGAGGGTTCAGGGCAAGATTGCTGTGTCAATTTATTTATACAATGGAAGGAAATAATTAGATGTATCCTGAGAGTTGGTATATTGTATTTTACCTCAAATCATTCTGCCCAGTTGGAAAGTTTTCACAAAAGCAACAAAGGAATTGTAACACGCTAAGCAAACATTCTGGCTCTTGTCTTTCACCATTCATGAAAAAGTAATAAAATTAATTTGAAAACTAATAAATACTAACCAAACTACGGTAAATGGAAGGATTTTTTGGGGGGAAACCCCAAAACTAACAAACCTGTTCTAAAAACTAATTAAAACTACCCAAATAAAAAATAAAAATAAAAATATAAAAACTAACTTTAATAATAATAATAATAATAATAATCCTAATTTGAACAGGAGTGTGTACACTTTTTTTTTTAACAATATTAACAGTACATAAAGTTCACATGCTAAAAGATGCAAGGAGACAGAGTAACTACTTACCAAGAAAGCTTTGAGGTCTAGCAGCAAAGCGAACGTGTGTGTTGACGTCTAAGTGTCAAACGTAGTTAGTGTGGAGAAAAGTCAACTTTGCAACTTGCTAACAGTTGTCCCCACACGTTTCACACGTTCTTCTCAACAAGTGTGAGTTTGTATTTGCTTTTCTTAAATTCCACCAATGTCCAACCAACCAATTAGAGGCTGTAATGGGATCCTTCAGACATTCTGGATTGTCATTTGGGATTATTTTAACAAATTTGAAGACGATTACAAATCGAACCAACAATGTTCACTGTCAATCATGGTATAGGGCTTTATTCATGTGCCTTTCGTGCATGAAGTAGGTTCAGTCCCCACTCAGTGTGAATGTGAGTATGAAATGTTGTCCTGTGACTGACTGGCCTAATGGCTCAGTCACACAATGTTTACATAACACTACCTCATGCAGTTTTGTATCCCGCTCAAGTACACACAAGACTAAGGGGAGATTTGGAATTCAATCTGCGACCATACATTTGCACAACATGAGTGGATTTTACTGGGTCTCAAAGGGCCAATTTATTTTACACTATGTAATATTTATTGATTCCACAACTTTCACACAAATTGATTTAAAATGCATTGACACAAGACTAAGGCATTTAATTTCCATATTTTGGTCTGCAACAGGATGAAAACCTTTGACCTTTCAGGCTCAAAGCCATTTTTTATTCTTCTATCATGATTCTGTAAAAACGTCCTGGCTCGGACAGGACACAATTTGATCAAGTGCAATCCAGTTACATTTCACAAAAATTGTCTCTTTAAGTTCTTTGGCTATTTTTTCCCGTCCTTTTGTTTGTTAGCATCATAGCATTTTGATGCCCAAGTAAAAAGTGTGGACTGAATGAAAACTGATTTGCGGCAATGACAAAGATTTATCACTGATACGCAACTTCTCTCTCTCTCTCTTGATTTTAATACTATAGTTTTGCCAAATATTTTCACTGACCGTCTTTGTTCTCAGCCTTTGGGAATAGCTAATGTCATTTCAATCGTTTTTCCTCTCATATTGGAATCTCAAACCTTTCCATGACATTCTCCCATCATCGATTTGCCAGATAAATATTGAAGATCGATATGTGATTTGATAGCTGTAGAACATATTTATTGTATGTTGTATACAAATGCACTCTGTATTAATGTCTGATTATAAATAATTGTTTAGACAACATGGTAAACGAATAGTTACAACATCTCCTTCACAATTCTAAGGTTGTGGTTCAAATCTGAGATCCAGCCTTGCTGTATGTTGTTTGCATATTCTCCCCATGCTTGTGTGGGTGTTTTCTGGGTACTCCTACTTAATTTGCAAGGTGTAACTCTGCTGTGGTGAAATTATTATTGTCATGACAATCGTGTTGCACCGCCTGTGCTACTCGTTAGACCGGGTTTTACCGAGTCTTAACTGTAGTCTACTTTTTGTGACCAAATTGGCGATGCTGATGGCCAGGGAGGCCAGCCCGGTTACTAAATTCACAAACATGCTGGACTGGACTTGCCCCAACACGAAAATTCAGATGCGCCTGTTTTGCTGTTGTGCCCGTTTTTACGCCGAGCAGAGGAGCACCAGTCTAAAAAAAAACATAATAGAGCTCGAATAATGTAGTAATGATGCTGGCATGACATAATAGAAATGTTTTCGCTAACTACAGAAGCAACCAGTTTGAAAGTAACATCAAAAAGCTTTTGAACAAAATTTGACTTTGATAACGCTTAAAATATTTGTTTGTTTTATTTTACGATGTGAAGGGCATAAAAAAAGACGTATAATGAGCATGTTTGTATGCTTGTGTATATAAAAACCTCTTTGTAGCTTTATTTATTCTGATAGGATATAGCAAGTTGAAAATATCATGTAATTAGAAGATACATTTAGAATTCATGTCTTTCATTTTTGACTTGAATTTTTTGCATGATTTTGTTAGCTAAGATTTTGTGATGTATGCGAACACTCGTGTTGCTTTGTGACGCTCCCACAGCCGAGCTGAAGGTCGAATCAGGGAACGATGAGGTGGCACTTTGCTCTCTTTCTTCTTCCTCTGCCTGCTTTCTTTCCTCCAGAAAGGCAGATCACATTCCATCCTCCTCCCAGAAAAAAAAGGAACAGGCAGACACATGGATAATATGAAGGTATCTGCAGTGTGTGAGAGCAGAAGAGAGAGAGGGCCAGGGAGAGCAAGAGAGAAGGAGGAGTGACTTGGACTTGTTGGCCAGCTTGAGACTGTGCAACGTGTCTGCTTGCTGCTGGATCAGATGGCGGCGCGGCGCCCTTTAGCGCATCTGCTCCGTTGTAATGGCGGGCTTCTGCTTAATTACAGCTCACCTGAACACCACCTTCTGAAGATGGTGTAGAGTGGCGGGAAGCTGTAAAAGGGGCTTTTATTATTTATCTCCAATAACAATCATAATGTTGGCAAAGTCCTCAATTGTGCAGGTATTTCTAAACTGGCACTTTTGGAGTACTAAATGTGCAATAACATCCTGAGGGATCCCATTGGAAATGATGTCTGTGTCCTAGATGACTCGAGGAGGCTCATTTTGACAGTTCCAGGTCTTAGTTAAATAGATGAATTTATCAGTCATGTCACATTTTGAAGTGGGAAGATTTATGTCCATTATTGCAGTCTTTAGTAGCAATGCTAAACAATCATCAGTTAGTCTTACACTAGGCTATAATGTGTGAGAAGAAACAGAATACTGATACTAGGTAGATATGGATGCAACTAGCTGTTTCCGACATATTGATTACATATTGAATATGGATAAGTCTTCACTCATGTTAGCCATTCTATCAACTTTTCATGGTGGTAACACATTATTACCCTTATAAAATGGAGTTCTGGTGGGCAAAATGCTTAATATTGATATTCCCACTTACTGTGTATTCTTGGGGCAGCACATTATGACCTCACTGTCTGATTCAGACGAGTTTCTGTGGTGTTAAGCATCTGAATTAAGATTAGATAGCAATAGGTCTGTTATGATGACTGACCTTGTGACTTACTAGATCTTATAAGGGGAGGAAGTGCAGGAGAAGAATGTGATTCCTTAGGAAGACTTTCGTATCGATACTTTAATATATTGGTAGACATCCATGTAGCCTGTACAATTCTCATAATAGCACTTGATGACAACTCTTTGGTAAAAGCAAGCATTAGCCCATGATTTAATTAAAAAATCTCAGGTAGTGGATGCAAATCACAACTGATGGTTAATGTGGTGAAAGAAACAAAATGGCGGACATCAAACACACGCAATAGGTTACCGGCATGCAGGCCAACGGTCGAGCCGTGAAACCGTCCCATCCCATTCCAAAGGGTTTTGCATGTGTCAAACAAAGCAGGATAATGTGACTTTTACAAGCCCGAACCGAAGTCAATGTGGATCAGGAAGTAGATGAGGACCAGAAATAAAGTCTGGAATAAACGCGTGGCCGCTGTCGCTGGAGGAGGAGATCTTCCTCCGACGAAGCGATGCTCTTCAGGATCAGGTTTCCTTCTCTTCACCCCCACCCCCCCCTTTCCTCATCCAAACTCCAACCCTTCTGCTGTGGAATTATGGAAGGAGGGACCTTCTTTTTTTCCTCCTTTCTTTCTTTTCATCTGTTTTTTCCCCTTCCTTTGAGGGAGGGGTCCATTCTTGTCTTCCCTAAACGTGAGCTCCAGCAAAAGGGTAATGAGGGTGCGTCCCAGCCGCTGCAGTCCCAGCGCCTCCCAGTTCAGACTCCCATATAAAAACCCTGGTGGAAAGTTAGTGTAGGCAGTAGGGAGTTTTCTGCTGGGGTCAGGAGGACTGTGGAACAAGCGGACCCTACCCCCAAACACCCGTGTATGAGTGGAGTGTAGCAGAAAGAGAAGACACCCCCAACTTTTTTCCTCTCTTGCCTCAAAGAGTCTACATGTCTAGAGGCATCTAGATATGTTCAGCTTTGTGGATTTGCGGCTGGCGCTGCTGCTCAGCGCAGCGGTGCTTCTGGTGAGGGCACAGGGCGAAGACGACCGTAAGTCTCATCATCTCATCACTGCTTTGTGGAACTTCTCAACCAGAATTTTCTTTTTTTTTCTTTCCTCATTTGCAAAGTGGATATTTTCTCTTCACGTGGACGTGGCGGATTAGATCTAGACAGGGAGGGAGGAAGCGTGTCTATTAGACAACGCAACTTTGATCAACGCAATGTTTCCAATAGATAGATAGATAGATAGATAGATAGATAGATAGATAGATAGATAGACACAGGATAGGGTTTGCGTAATGCAATGGGCATCCCAAGGACGCCCCTCTCTCCTCTCCTTGCATTAGTTTCCCATCCCCCCGCCCCCACCCTAATGCATGCAAAGCAAGTTGCTGCAGGTTTTTCTTTCAGGCCAGGGTTCCGAGCATAGAAGCATGGTTTACCGAATCCACACTTTAGACAATTTGCTTAGGATTGCAATCTCCCACACACATTTGCAACAGCTTTCAGCATGCTTTACCTCCATTCGATTTAAATGCATCCCCAGCTGCATCAAACAGTAGAGGAAGCTTCAAAGTAACACTGGCTATGGCCTGCCAGGTGAGGGACAGCAAGACCTTGGGTGGAAAAACAGAAAGGGAGAGGAGGAGGTGAGCAGGCGTAGTCTTGTCTGCAGGAAACATTTGTCCTCATCATGTGGGCTGTGCAATGATATGAAGGAAGTTTTTACTTAAAAACTGAAAAGTGTGATTTTGTTGTGTCTATATCGATTGATCATTTTCTCAGCAATGTCGCCTAAACTCCCAAAACAAGAACAAAGGAGCATAATTTAAATTTTCCAGATGTGGATTGTCTAGAAAGGCTCGTAAAACTTGCTGTCTCAAGCAGATAAGATTTGTCAGTCTTATACTGCCACCTAGTGGTTGGCCTGTGAACTTTGCTCACACATCTGGACACCCGTTTTCACCCCGTCGCTCCCTCCCCTCCCCTTTCCTTTTCTACATTTTTTTATTTTTTATGTGGCGCTGTAATTGCAAACACATGTAAAGTGTTTCCAGCAGCTGCTGCCAAGTCCTCAGCCGGTCTGAGCTCAGCTCTCTGGTATTCTGGGAGATCATTTAACCCGTTTTTTATCCTAAGAAATCTCAATCTGCAATGTGGCACAGAAACTTAACATTAATTTGTTTAAATTATGCAATATTGGGGGGCTCTTAATACTAATATTAGGTTAAATCACCTGCTGAGATGTTTTTCCACGCTTCCTCCCTCCCTTCCCATAACTGATCATTTCCCCTACAATCATCCTAATCATTTGATTAAGCCTTTAATTATCCTGCATTTTAAAATAATTGTCGCAAATTCTTAACTACCGTTAGAAAATTGCCATGAAGTCGCTAGATGATTCATTTTCGTGTTGTTGTTTTTTTTGTATATTCTTATTCGCTCATGTGTGTAGTGTAGCCGACTGACCTGTCTGTGTCCCTCTGTCGCCCCCCGCAGGCACGGG
This sequence comes from Vanacampus margaritifer, assembly GCF_051991255.1. Classification (NCBI taxonomy): domain Eukaryota; kingdom Metazoa; phylum Chordata; class Actinopteri; order Syngnathiformes; family Syngnathidae; genus Vanacampus; species Vanacampus margaritifer. The sequence continues at coordinate 53,508,492 of NC_135433.1, forward strand.
CGGAAGCTGCACCCTCGACGGCCAGGTGTTTGCGGACCGTGACGTATGGAAACCCGAGCCATGCCAGATCTGCGTGTGCGACAGCGGCACCGTGATGTGCGATGAGGTCATCTGCGAGGACACAACCGACTGCCCCAACCCCGTCATCCCCCATGACGAGTGCTGCCCCATCTGCCCCGACGAAGGTACTCCAGCCTGCTTCTTTCCGAAAACATAATGTCACATGATAATATAATATAGACTATAATATATATTTGAACCACAATTTTTACAACAATAATAATTAATATAACAATAAAGCAACAAACATTTTATAGATGCATTTAAATAAAAATAAAGAATCACAACAACTATAAAATATGATAGTAATGAATATGCTGTAACTAAGCCCCACTATTTCTAAAACAATTTACATTAACCTTTATTTTAACATGTTCAACTAACACACATTTCTCCTCATTTGTCTTCAGGCTACCAGGGTCAATCTCAGGTCGAGGTAAATACTCCATTAAATTATGGCATTATTATAATTTGTTCATATGGAATTGATTTGAATAAAGCATTCCATTTCAAATCATCATTGATTTTAACCATAACATACCATAAACAAACACAACTTGATTTCAGTACTGGTTGTTTCAATTTAAGAATTTCTATGGCATGTTGTATTTATCACATAAGATTTGTTGTTCTAAATGTAAGCTACATTTTGATTACTTTTTTTCTTAACCACAAATATAATAATTGATCATGTCATTCATGTTCTGATAAATTAATCACATTATTAGTTTAATTGTTTGTCTTCTTTGCTAAAATGCTGACACTTTTGTCTTATTTTCTATTCAAGGGACCCAAGGGAGACCGTGGACCTAAGGGAGAAAGAGTAAGTGCAGACTTTTATCCACCTGTTATCGCTCATTTTGGCGTTTACGTTGGAATTAAAGATGTGTTTGCACTTTGTTGTGAAGACTGAGATTATGTAAATTCCACTGAGTAACATTCAAGTTTTGACCCTGTTAGTGCCGATTTTAAGTCAAGTGGAGTCATGTTATTGAGGATTTTTTTTTTTCAAAAGAAAATCATGTAAAAGTGTTTGTGTTAAAGCATGGCAGCCATTTTGTGCTTCAGAAGTTTGTATCAGTTGAATGTCAGCAAATGAAAACATGGAGGCCAACGTTCAGCCTGGATGTGTTTGAAAGACAATAATGATGTCAGAGGGAGAAATTACTGTGGCTATTCAATTTATGAGATAACATTGAATTGTGAAAATAATGTGATTAATAGACAAATCTACCTTCGGGCGTGTATTTGATTGATTCATATCTCTATAAAGTCCTGTGGTTTGTGGTGATCTGACCATAGATTGCAAATAAATGTACATTGCATCTTAGTTTGGCATAGTGTTTTTAACCCTTTAAATGTTTTATTATTTGCATAGTAGAAGTATTTTACTTGCAGAGATTGGTTATGAATATGTCATGTGCAAGTTGTTTCTTACCTAGTTCCTGTTTCCTAAGGTCACATGACCTGTTCCTGGTTAGTCACACGGTCCCTTCTTTGGGGTTGACAATCTTTGGAGAGGATTATTGTTGTTTCCATCACTGTAAATAGAATTAAAAGATGTAAACAGGCTATGATAACCATTGATAATGTAATTGATATGATGAATGAATAATGAATATTCACAACTTAACAATGTTGTATTTTGATGATGACTTTTAACCCGTTCCTTTTTCTCCCCCCCTTTCCTGCAGGGCCCCGTTGGCCCTTCTGGTAACGATGGTATCGATGGCCAGCCTGGTCTGCCTGGACCTCCCGGCCCCCCTGGACCCCCCGGCCTCGGTGGAGTAAGTCGAAAAAAATTTCCTTGAAATTTTGTGTTGCCGTTGTTGACAATTTAATGTTGAGAAACATATGAATACAATTAACGTAATTCATGCTAATGTGGAGCTTGCTTCCAGATCGTAGTCATCATGAAGTCAGGACTATTTTCTATATTGCCACTCATATTATTGTTATTATGGTAATACACAATCAGAGCAAAATATTTGTTTATGTACAATGCTAATCCAGTTTGCTATCCAAGCCAATGTCAGCACACTTCAAAATGATCACCAGGCTACTGATATGTTAAAGCTGCTATACTAACAGTGACGTGCTCATGTCATGTCAACTTTAACATTCAATGAGACTTGCTTCAAGCATTGAATTGATTGGTATTGAATTGATATTCCTGTGGACAGACACCCACTGGGAAGAAATATTAACATTCACATTATACTATAAATGTCTGGGCACATTTCCTGTTTGAATTCATGTTGCGATTCTGCCATTAGTGTATGTGTTTGTAACATTTGTGCATGGTTTTATTGTCTTGCAGAACTTCTCCCCTCAGATGTCTGGCGGCTATTCAGACAAGTCTCCTGTTTCACCCATGCCTGGACCCATGGCAAGTCCCTCGCATACACACACAGAAGCATGCTTATTATTTCACTTTTAATGATGATCGTATTGGCTTTAACCGCTCTGATTCTCTTTTACAGGGCCCAATGGGACCTCGTGGAGCCCCTGGATCTCCCGGTTCTAGCGTAAGTTATACACCACTTCCTCTTTCACTAAATTGTCATAGTAACCAACTTAAAAATTCAGACTAGAATCACCTGCTCCATTAACATTTGTATATTTTTGGTATAAAACGTAAACATTTTTATACATTGTAGTTATGGCAACATGCATGCCACCTATAAGGAACCAGCATGTGGCTCACCCTAAATAAACACAATTGTTATATGTCATACGTCTTTTATGGTGAATTTGTCTATACCCAAACAAGTGATTGTTATGAAAAAGTGTCAATCCTGTATGCAACTTGTGTTACTAACAGTGCTTTTGTAATCTCTGTTTAGGGCCCTCAGGGATTCACTGGTCCCCCTGGTGAGTCTGGAGAGCCCGGACCTGCTGTGAGTACTAAAAATATAGCAACAAACAAACTCTAAAGTCACTTGATGCGCAATTCTGACTGTTTGTGCTTAATTTGTTGTCCTCTGCAGGGACCCATGGGACCCCGTGGACCTGCTGGCCCCTCTGGCAAGAACGGAGAAGATGTAAGTGGACTGGACCTTATCTCCATTCTCCTTGCGCAGCCAGCGTCATTTCAACTTTCCTGTCTTTCAGGGTGAATCTGGCAAACCTGGTCGTGGTGGTGAGCGTGGACCCCCTGGCGCTCAGGTAGGTCACCAACAACACACCTCAATGGAATGACATCATGTAAGCACAAGAGGAGCCTTAACAAACTCTCGCCATCTTTTAGGGAGCTCGCGGATTCCCAGGAACCCCTGGACTGCCCGGCGTCAAGGGACACAGAGTGAGTTCAAAGTTTCTCTTGGGTCAAGCCGAGCATCTCATGTTCAGCCACTTGACTCATACATCTTTGCTTCCCTTTAGGGATTCAGCGGTCTGGATGGTGCCAAGGGAGACTCTGGCCCTGCTGGACCCAAGGTAATTGACAGTTTAATTGTTGAAATTCTTGATGATATTTGAATTAGAATTTTGTGTGTCCTTGGCTGCTTTTTTCCATAAATGACCCAAACATGCTTGGAACTGTCACGAGTATTTTCACAACCAAAATCTGATTAAACAGTGAACAAAATGTGTGAATTCACCTCGACGTGAATCATTTCATTTTTTTGAATCACTTCAATATATATAATTGAATCAATTATAATATCTATAATGATAGCTCATATGTATGATTCATGCATTCTGTTATATTTAATTTAAACTAAATTATTTGTCATCACTACCCTTTTACCCCGATTGGCTTGCTAAAATCATATTTCCTGTTCTGTTGCCTATAGTGAAATGAGTGGCACTCCTTTTAGCGAAATATGTTAGCTTCCCCCATAAAAAATGGCTACTATGACAAAGTAAAAATAAGGTATTATTTATTTGCTTTTACATTGGTCTGGAAATGCTTGCATTTTATCTTGGAAGAGATGGCACTAGAAAAGATCCCTTGTTGACCATATGACAATATAGTTTCACATTCACTTACATTTTGGATTTTGATCTGTAAATGAACAGGAAGTAGCTGTGATACAAACTGTGATGTGGAAGTAGTTCTGGTGTCTAATTATTCTCCAATTTAATGTCAATTGTTAATTAACTTCACAATAAGTGTTTAATTTCAGTTTATTCCACCACCATTAGCATAAAATGGCCACATCAAACATACATTGTCTAACCAGCCTGTGTTTGTTTCTAGGGAGAGACTGGAGCCGCTGGTGAGAACGGAACTCCCGGAGCTATGGTGAGTAAAAACAAACCGCCCGATATCTTGAATTCTGTTTCCGATGATGCCAGATCATATGGATTTAATCTTAATTTTCTCAACTTTCAGGGACCCCGTGGTCTGCCTGGTGAGAGAGGTCGCGCTGGCTCTGTTGGATCTGCTGTGAGTCTGCGCACTTTTTATTTTACCCCATCATTCAGTCAATTGATCCCAGATGGGAGCCAAACTTGCTTATCGTTGTGCCGCAGGGTGCTCGTGGTAACGATGGTGCCGCTGGTGCTGCCGGACCTCCTGTAAGTGTGCATTTTCAAGCACAATCTTCAAACTTGATTGTCTGTGCCGCACATTTGTTTGAATATGTTGGATTGATTGTTTCTTTTTAGGGTGCCACTGGCCCCGCTGGACCTCCTGGATTCCCTGGTGGCCCTGGATCCAAGGTACAAACGCTCTTCACCACACTCATTATATTCTCAAGGAGAAGTTTTATTATTATTATTATTATTATTAGGAAGTTGGGGTGGGGGGGGGGGGTTGCATTTGGTGGATAGAAGAGTTTTTAAAAAAGTGTATTATTTGGCATTTGAGTGATATTTTTATGTGCTGAAAGATCCTATTATTTATAATGCATCCATTAGGCACTGATATGGGGATTTAAATAGTGGAAATCTTAGGGAAATATCAGCTGTCATTGTATGGAAATGCTACTATATGCTGTGCATTTTTTGTGCTTAAGAATAAATATTATTCATAATTTAATTTGCATTATGATAATTCTTAACTTAGGTTTGACCCTATTTTGGGGGTTTAATTTTAACATTAGATTTTTGGGGATCTTATTATTTAATCATATAACCCACTTTTCAGGGTGAGGCTGGAGCTCAGGGTGCTCGTGGACCCGAGGGTCCCGCTGGAGCCCGTGGTGAGCCCGGTAACCCCGGACCCGCTGGTGCTGCTGGACCCTCTGTAAGTAAAAAAACAAAAACAAATCTACCTATGATTGACTAAATGAGTCAAAAAAGCCTGTTGACTTCAGAATTGCTCATGAAAAACGTATTTGTCCTCATTCAGGGTAACCCCGGAGCTGATGGTGCTGCTGGACCTAAGGGACTTCCTGTGAGTGAAAGATGTGATCCTAAGGCGAAATAAACTTTCAGCAGAGACTCAGAGCTGATATTAAAGCGCATGCTGCCCCCTGCAGGGTGCTGCCGGAGTTGCTGGCGCTCCCGGATTCCCCGGACCCCGTGGACCCCCAGGATCCCAAGGTGCTGCTGGTGCCCCTGGACCCAAGGGTAACACTGTGAGTAAAACTTTTGCTTACCATGAGTTATTTTCTTTATGTGCTAAATGTAAAGAATAGGATTTTCAGAATAAAGACGCTCACTCACATAGCCTCCACATTTAGCCCGATTATTAATATTGCCTTTGAATGATCACTCTTGATTATTGTTGATTTGTTTTTAGTCTTGTTTGTTTATGCTTACTTATTTGTTTCTCTCAGGGTGAGGCTGGTGCCAACGGAGCCAAGGGAGAGCCTGGTGCCAAGGGAGAGGCTGTAAGTTCACCACTAACTTATAGAAGCGGATGCAAGTACAGTATGTAATGCGGTCACTCACGTTTGTATGCCCCTTTTTATTGTGAAGGGTGTCCCAGGAGTTCAAGGACCTGCAGGACCTTCCGGTGAGGAGGGCAAGAGAGGAGCCAGAGGAGAGCCCGGTCCCGTTGGAGGCCGTGGAGTTCCTGGCGAGCGTGTAAGCACCATAGCAAAAAGTTAAAATTCAGCTCAGTTGTGTGTGATGTCCTTATACTTAATCACAGGGTGTAATATGAGACCAGGCAACATCCAAACATTGCACAGAAATGCCAACATCACTGTATTTAATCAGTGCTATATACACAAACGTGGTAATGCCCCCTACAGGTAATTAGGAAAAAGGCTGTTATTTCATGAGCTAAACATCATCTATAGCTAATGATTAACAATCAATTAATGACTTTTTGTTCTGAATCAGAGATTTTAAGGTCAAATTAGAGTTCTTCCACAGAAGATGGTCAGATCTTCCTTTATAAATACTTTACAACAACTTTCTGTACACATTTAATTTGTATTCAAATAATGAATATGAATCAAATGTGTATAGAAAGTTGGTCTACCATACTTTACTGTGGTGGCAATATTAAACAGTTAACTAATTTATTTCCCTTCAGTGTCCTGAACAGTGCGTTCTTGGTAGAACAAAGTTACTGAAAAATGTAAGCTTTTTTTTCACAGACCTAAGCAGAGTTTGTTTGATTCCCTCTACAGGGTGGCACTGGCGGCCGTGGTTTCCCTGGTGCCGATGGCGCTTCTGGACCCAAAGTGAGTGCAGCACATACCCACTGGTGTCAATATACTGTAGTTTGTTTTCTGTTGAAGTCAATGGTGTTAAAAAAATTGTTGTTCCCCTGATAATCTTAGGGTGCCACCGGTGAGCGCGGTGCCCCTGGTGTTGCTGGACCTAAAGGTTCCACTGGTGAGCCCGGCCGCACTGGTGAGCCTGGTTTGCCCGGAGCTAAGGTACGACTTTGCTGACAGTTATTTATGATACACAACTTGCCATATCCTCTTCTGAACATTTGTGTTTGACCTTCAGGGTATGACTGGCAGCCCTGGCAGCCCTGGACCCGATGGCAAGATGGGAGCTACTGTAAGTCCACATCTTAATGCCCTCACTTATTTGAATGAATGCACAATGAGCTAATGAAAACACTTGATCAGGGTGCCCCTGGACAAGATGGCCGCCCTGGACCCCCTGGCACTGTTGGAGCCAGAGGCCAGCCTGGTGTTATGGGATTCCCCGGACCCAAGGGAGCCGCTGTAAGTACCAAGTCTCAAGCTACTAAGTACGTTTGACCAGATCCATGACACTATCTGGATCAATGTCGAGTTGACGCTTATAAATGAGTTTTTCCCCGCCCCGCTTGTCTTTAGGGTGATGCTGGAAAGCCCGGTGAGAGAGGAGTGATGGGACCTACTGGCCCTGTTGTAAGTACTCAGTGATACTCTATTTAGTCCTTGTCATATATAGAAGCTTGCTAGACACTCAAAAGTGAATATCTGCGGTTCTTTAGGGTGCCCCAGGAAAGGACGGTGAGGTTGGTGCTCAGGGACCTGCTGGACCTAACGTAAGTAGATGAAAACATCAACTCAAAAGTCCACCTCCTCAATCTTTATTGGTTCTAACGTTCCTTCCTTTGCTCTTCTCAGGGACCTTCTGGTGAGAGAGGTGAGGCGGGACCTGCTGGACCTCCAGGATTCCAGGGACTTCCAGGACCCCAAGGTGCCATTGGTGAGAGTGGCAAGTCCGGAGAGCAGGTGCAGAATTAATTATATATATATGAATTATGATATGTTTTTGTTTCTTCAATTATCTAACTAATTTATTCCTGTAATTCAGGGTGTGCCCGGAGAGGTTGGAGCCCCAGGATCTGCTGGTTCAAGAGTAAGTCACAATTGCCATTACCTGATAACAGGTTTAAGGACTGGGATGGCTTATGTGTAAAACGCAAATAGCAGGCTGATGACATTTTGGATTCTCTCTTTTTGCCTGTATTAGAATTCCCCAAAGCGCTTTCCTGAAAATCTAATCGATCAGAAAATAGTCCACATAAATTACATTTAGCTACAGCTGAACCTGCCCTAACTTTGAGCTATGCCTCTAATTCAGGGTGACAGAGGTTTCCCCGGTGAGCGTGGTCCCCCTGGTGTCATTGGACCTGCTGGTTCCCGTGGATCTCCTGGATCTGCTGGAAACGAGGGTGCTAAGGTAATCTTGGCTGAAATTGAAATATGTTTCTGACTCTACTTGTGAGTTTTTCTTCCATCTAATCTTTTAATTTGCTTCAACTTTGTTTCAGGGAGATGCTGGAGCACCTGGTGTCCCCGGAGCTCAGGGCCCACCTGGACTGCAGGGAATGCCTGGTGAGCGTGGTTCCGCTGGTCTTCCAGGACTGAGAGGAGATAGAGTGAGTCATCACACCACCATCAGATTTGACCTGCAGAAAGCTCCACCTGTATCGGAATCTCATTCATGATCATTTCTCCCGTCTCCAGGGTGAGCAAGGAGCTAAGGGCACTGATGGAGCACCTGGCAAAGATGGACCACGTGGAATGGGTGGTGCTATTGGCCTTCCCGGACCTGCTGGAGCCACCGGAGACAAGGGAGAGAGCGGCCCTTCTGGACCTGTTGGACCTGCTGGAGCCCGTGGAGGCCCTGTGAGTTAACCTCTCTACCTCTCAAGCTAGACTCTAGTCCAACTCTCCCATGATGTCATTGTATATGCTAATGCTAATAATGCTCTTCAGTCCATCCAAGAGCAGAAGAGACTTCTTTTTCTTCCCAAGCGCTGCAATATTTTCTTCCTCTTCCATAGGGTGAGCGTGGAGAGGCCGGACCACCTGGACCTGCCGGATTTGCTGGACCTCCTGTAAGTTCGTAAATGCATTGGCTTCATTCATAGACACTGAATGTTGTTTGAAACCTCAAGATAACCTTTTCTCTCCACCACTGTTTAGGGTGCTGATGGTCTTGTTGGTGCTAAGGGAGAGACTGGTAACAATGGTGCTAAGGGTGATGCTGGTCCTCCTGGTCCTTCTGGACCTACTGGTTCCCCCGGACCCCAGGTTTGTAAACTCAAATCATCAATCATTATTGCATTGCATGCCTGTAATTAGCTTTCCCATGCTGAGCAAGTGCGTACTTTGTTCATTCAGGGTCCCCTTGGAAACACTGGTGCCAAGGGAGCTCGTGGAGCTGCTGGACCTGCTGTGAGTTAGAGCAGTTACTGTTTTGAGGTCTTCTCGTAATCTTCATCCATCATATTGACATTAACATTTGGTCTTCTAATGAACCTTCTCTCTCCTTACCAAGGGTGCTACTGGCTTCCCTGGTGCTGCTGGCAGAGTTGGACCTCCTGGCCCCGCTGTAAGTACACATTGAATGTTAGCAGATCACATCAGACAGCATGTAGGATGCACAGAACTTTAAGGATAATTGTATGATGTTCTTGTTTTGTAAAGGGCGTTGCTGGACCTCCTGGGCCTTCTGGACCCGGTGGAAAGGAAGGACCCAAAGGAAACCGTGGTGACACCGGATCTACTGGTCGCACTGGTGAGGTCGGAGCTGCTGGAGCCCCTGGACCTTCTGGTGAGAAGGGTAGCCCTGGTGCTGATGGTGCTCCTGTAAGTTATTTTCACTTTACTATAAATCCTACACCACAAAATTAAATAAGTCCCTGATACTTAAAACACCTACTTTATTTTTACTAACCTTGCATGCAAGCATTAAACATACAGTAATTTTGAAAAAGGGTCTATGTGCTGGTGGTTTCTTACACCCTACATCTGTCTGTCTAACACTTTTCTCTGCAATCCCCATCAGGGTAGTGCTGGTATTCCTGGACCTCAGGGTATCAGTGGACAGCGTGGTATTGTCGGTCTGTCTGGAATGAGAGGAGAGAGAGGATTCCCCGGTCTGCCTGGACCTTCTGTAAGCTCAAACTATTACTTAGTCCTAAAGTTGCCAAGGCATCATTTTTCTAGATTGCATCTAAATGCACAATGGCCATCTCACCCACAGGGAGAGCAGGGAAAGCAGGGATCAGCTGGTCCCGGTGGTGAGCGTGGACCTGCTGGACCCATGGGACCCTCTGGACTGGCTGGACCCGCTGGTGAGACCGGACGTGAGGTATGACAAGAAAGTGGCTCTTGTACACTTCAATTCTCCGTCAACCTCTGTGTTTGTCCTTTGAAAGTACAACACAATTGATCTGTCTTGTGTTTCTGTTTAAGGGTTCCCCTGGTAATGAGGGATCTGCTGGCCGTGATGGACCTGCTGGACCCAAGGTGAGGTCAATGGACATTACACAGTCAATATGTGCTGACAATCAGGAAGATTGAGAGTTGAGGTTTGATCTCAATTGGATAGCCCCAGACTGTGATGACCAAGTTGCCAGCAAGCCATTTGCTTCATTAAGATGACCACGGCTCAATTCCCAATTGGTAAACCATTCATAAGAAGAAAGAAGAAAGTCATAGTAGGGATAGGCCATGGCTGCCCTATATCACTGAACAAGATACTATATAGTATAGAAAATAAAACAATGCTAATACAACAGAATGATGAACAACATCAATTGTCACATTTCTTTAAAAGAGAAAGTAACTGAGATGATCTTGTGGAACAATTTAGGGAGACCGTGGAGAGTCTGGCCCTGCCGGAGCTCCTGGTGCCCCCGGACCCCCTGGTGCCCCTGGACCCGTCGGACCTGCTGGAAAGAGTGGTGACCGTGGAGAGACTGTGAGTGAAAAGTGTCTTGTCAAAATATAAATTTTAAAAGTTGAGAGGTGAAAATGTAATGTGCAATATGGTGCTACATGCCAATTAATTTTGTATATTCCAGGGAGCTGCTGGCCCTGCTGGTCCTGCTGGCCCTGCTGGACCTCGTGGCCCCGCTGTAAGTAAAATGATGAGCATGAGTAACAAAACTCTAACATGGGAACAGAGACCAGGTGAATCATATCATCTCCTCATAGGGAGCCCTTGGACTTCGTGGAGACAAGGGAGAGTCCGGTGAGGCTGGTGAGAGAGGCATGAAGGGACACAGAGGATTCACTGGCATGCAGGGAGCTCCTGGACCCGCCGTATGTTTCTCAACACATGAAGACTTTTATGTAGGGTGGGAAATTGCATGTATGGATCTTAACTATGGTTTTCTTTGTGCATCCAATAGGGTCATGTTGGAGAGGCAGGACCTGCTGGTGTTGCTGGACCCGCTGGACCTAGAGTGAGTTAATGCACCAAAGAAATTCTATCTTGTGTTCTACTTTGTTCCTTCTGGGAATTTAATTCCCTTCTTTTTTCCCACAGGGAGCTGCTGGATCTGCTGGTTCTCCTGGTAAGGATGGTATGACTGGACTTCCTGGTCCCTCTGGACCTCCTGGACCTCGTGGACGCTCTGGAGAGATGGGATCTTCTGTAAGGCTCACATAACTTTGTGATCTAATGATCTATTGTGATCACCACCAAAACTGTGTTAACGCAGCATTCTGCCTCCCTTGTTTTACCCTTTAGGGTCCTCCCGGACCTCCTGGACCTCCTGGAGCACCTGGCGCCCCTGGCGGTGGATTTGACCTTGGTTTCATTGCCCAGCCTCAGGATAAGGGTCCCGATCCCTTCCGTATGTACCGCGCTGATGACGCTAACGTTCTGCGTGACCGCGACCTGGAGGTGGACAGCACTCTGAAGACCCTGAGCCAGCAGATTGAGCAGATCCGCAGCCCCGACGGTACTCGCAAGAACCCCGCCAGAACCTGCCGTGACCTCAAGATGTGCCACCCAGACTGGAAGAGCGGTGAGCCATTCTGTGACAGACTATTCAAATGGTCATTGTGGGTGTAGTGGACCAGAAAGGTCGAGGCTTGATTTAATACCTCAATTAGACTTGAGCGGGTAACACTATGTGGTAGCTTTTAAAATATAAAATGGAATTCTGACATCTTGTACCTCTCCATCTTCAGGAGAGTTCTGGATTGACCCTGACCAGGGCTGCAATCAGGATGCCATCAAGGTCTACTGCAACATGGAGACTGGAGAGACCTGTGTGTCCCCAACTCAGCGTGAGGTTGCCATGAAGAACTGGTACATCAGCAAGAACATCAAGGAGAAGAAGCACGTCTGGTTCGGCGAGGCAATGAATGAGGGCTTCCAGGTAAACGCACTGAATCAGACGAGTTCCTTTGTCTCCATTATCTGTCGTCATGTACACTAAGCCCTCTGCTCTCTGCTTTCCCCAAAGTTCGAATACGGCAGCGAGGGCTCTATGCCAGAAGATGTCAACATCCAGATGACCTTCCTGCGTCTCATGTCAACTGAGGCTTCCCAGAACATCACATACCACTGCAAGAACAGCATCTCCTACATGGATGCTGCCACTGGCAACCTGAAGAAGGCTCTGATCCTCCAGGGCTCCAACGAGATTGAGATCAGAGCTGAGGGCAACAGCCGCTTCACCTACAGTGTCCTCGAGGATGGCTGCACGGTTAGTACATTTGCTTGGATGCATAACTCTTGAAATCCACTATTTGCCATGTAATTTCTCCCAAGACATTTACAAAGAAGTGACAATAATGAAACTTGAGGACCACTGATCCTGAACCTATCCACTTCTTCTCTCTCCTCGCAGTCACACACCGGTACATGGGGCAAGACAGTCATTGAGTACAAGACATCGAAAACATCTCGCCTGCCCATCATTGACATCGCTCCTATGGATGTTGGTGCTCCAGACCAAGAGTTTGGCCTTGAAGTTGGACCTGTCTGTTTCTTGTAAAAAGAGAAATCTGGACTTGAATATGTTGTGGTGCGTGAGTGTGTTTGTTTTATTTTTTTTCTAGCAACCATCCCTCTTAAAAAAAGAAAAGCCACCAAAACATTTTTCTGATCTGGCCCCCTTTTACTCCTCATCCTGCGATACTATACGACCATTGTTCCAATGGTCTACCATGCCTAAAACCTGCACTTCAACAAAGATGGCAGTGATGCGGCAATTTTCGCATCGTCGCGTTTGGGACCACTACTTTTTTTTTTTTGGTTTTGTTTCTGACTCTTGTTTTTACCATCACCAACACCAAGGATCCCATAGAGAAGATTTTCACTGGCAACAAGAAAATAATATATGCTTCTGTAAAGTGTAAAAAATTGACTTCCCCCTCTTCAACCAAGCCAATCCAGGCCTCTCTGGAGTTTACAGAAACACACAGGTGACTTTTGTATTTTTATACACCCGCCCTGCGGTGAGAGGAATGAAAGGACAGCCCCGACAGACAGAACTCGATTGCTTTGTACCACGTTTCAGGTGTTGATGAATAAACGGTGAAACTGACAGCCATGTTTGTCTTTGTTGTTGTGCCACCCGCTCTCCACCTGCCCAAAGCCATGTTGTTTTGCTGTTGTGGCCACTCTCTTGTTTGTCCTCTTGTCTGCAAAAGTCACATTAAAACCACCAGCAGAGAAACATGGGTTTAAAACTTGTTTTTCTTTTAAAGAACATCCTATGGCTACCTCAAAAAGAAAAATGTTTGAATAAAGTATGCTTGCCTGCAGGAGTTGTGGCGGTCAGTGGAGTCATTGAGGCACTTTAGTAAAAACACAACAGGTGCTATTCTCTTGTTTAGGGTCCCTGACATCCACTTTGTCTCTACTGTTCTTTACTATTGAGCTGAGTGATGTGACGGAGGCCTTTTTTGGTGCTAAAATGAAACCACCTAAAATGAAACCTTCTCTTTTTCCATTTTGTTTTACTGTTCTCAGCCCCCTGCTCATGTAAATCAAGTACAGTCTCCAAAACCTTTGCCCCTCCTCAGCCCTCATTAAAACATCTGTTGTCATTTGTGTCTTTTTTTCTGGAGGTGGGTTTTCTCATACAAAATTTTGAAATGCAAAAGAGAGCCATCGCGAGAGAAAGAAATCGGGAGGAACACCACAAGAATCTGTACCTATTTTGTATATGTATAATAATTTGAGATGTTTTTAATTATTTGAATGCTGAAATAAAGCATGTTAAGTGGTCGTACAATGAATCCTGCCTTCACTGTCTCACTGACTGCCCCAGCAAGACTGATTTCGAACTCGGACAGATTTGTAGAATGAAATTTTGAGCGAAAGAGAAATAGACGCTCAAGCATCTCCCCAAAGATGTTGGACTACAGCAGATTTGACCTATTTTGAGTATCCTAAAGATTCTCCTGGCTTCAGTAATGCATGGATGTGGAGCAGGACTGCACAGTTTGTTAAGCATCTTAACGCAAGACTGTTAACATGTTCTCTAGCACTTATCTAAATCATTGAAAACCTATTTTATGCCCTGGAGGTTTTCCCTCATTCTTATGACACCGACAACCACTGCGCTTTAATAAAGCAGCCTACCTGTCAGATGGTGCTGTGAGTTCCCAATCTTAATCCCAAGGAATAAAATCCATTGTGAGGTGAGCAGATTTCTATGTTCTTAACCAAAAGAAGTAATCCAGAGTAGCTGCATCGTACAGCTCCACCAGCAAAACAGAGAGAGTGCTTGGGTAAAGCCACAGTGCAAGCAGTGGGCATCACAAAGAGGCTGATTGTCCACCTTGAGGGTGCAGCCCCGCACTCCCTGCGGGGCTCCACAGAAGAATATGGGTCTGTATTTGAGGCACTGAGAGAGAAATGTCGACCTCTTTGGTTCTCAAATATACTGTAGGTTAAGAGGAACCCCCTCTGTTGGCATATGTAAATGCATTAGGCTTGATCATTATGATGGAAAGTAAATACGGTAACCAATAATGTTGACCCTCCTACATGACTACGTCAGAGGTGACATCAAACACCTGACCTTTGAAATATTTTACTAAGGTAGGGCAGTTGTGGCCAAATAGTGAAAATCAACACCCGCCACTCTGGAGATCATGGTTCAAATCAATAGCCAGCAAACGCATGGGCAAAAAATATCAGCATTCCCAGATGTGGATAGACAGACCACAAAGGATAATACAACCCCAGCCCCTACTGGTCCACATCTGTGGTGCCATTGAACAATATACTAATACCCTGAACTCGAGCCATAAAGTAGCCTCAGTATGTGCCACACATTTTAACTACATGGACGTGCATGGATCCTTGAGAGGATGGACAGTTTGACGTAGATGTGTGAGCCAGATCTTAGCGAGCACAATCAAAGAGACGGTGTGTAGAATTTAACGCCATCTAGTGGTGAGCTAATAATAAATTAATTTAAATAACCTATTAAGTTCAGTAACAAGGGCATGCAGTGACCTTTGGAGGGGCAGGTGCTCAAAGCAACAAAAAAAAGGGCACATGATAACGTGCCTGCACTATCCACCCACTTGGGGTTTGAACCCATGTTACCACCAAGCTGCCATGCATGGAGGGGTCGGGGGTGCTTAAAGTAGATGAATAGCTTAGTATAGAGGGTGTGTATGTAAACATATGTACGTGTGTGTGTGTGGGGTATCCATTGTAAAATTCTTAATTGAAATATTGGCTAAACAATAAATCAACATAATGAAACTATTGTTTGTCTGCAAACACCGTAAAAAATTTTTTACATTTGTGTATGAAGAATCACTTTTGAACAACAAATTTAAGTAAATAAAAATGATTATGTAAAATTTTAAATAACACAATTAAGATTTTCCTATAGTGCAAGTAGCATAAAAAATGTCTTACTTTACATTTAGCTTGATTCAGGTAAGAGCAAATGCTTTGTATTATTTTCTCCAGGTGTAGATGTTAATATTTTATTATTGGGACTGTGCCCTACAATTAACTGCTGCATCTTAGCAAGCTACATTGTTTGATTTTGATAAAAGCTGTGATTGTTGTTGTTTTTTCTTCTTTTCTTTTTTTTTTTGGGGGGGGGGTATATTCATTGTTCCCCTAATTTCTGAAAACATTGCTACATGTTTCTTATTAGGACCTTACTCTGACCGTAAAACCCCTCAAAACGAGCTGTTATTTGAAATAAAAACAAAGATCATGTAGCAATTTCCACATATATTTTGAAGTATATTTCAATTCAGCTACCATTGAGTACATGCTACAAGTTGGAGTCTTCAGGAAGAGTTTATTAAAATTCTAAGCGAGAGTTACAAATTCCAACATATTCTGTGTACCTTCCATACCCAGTGCTGATCACACTGGTGTATGGAAGGTGCGAATGTTCGGTGGTGTTCGGAGGGGCCGTAGGCGCACACTGGCAGCCACACTTCTGTCAGCCTGCCCCAGGGCAGCTGTGGCTACTTAAGTAGCTTACTGCCACCACAGTTTGAATGTGTGAGTACATGAATAATGTATCCTCTCCATTGTAAAGCGTCTTTGAGTGTCTAGAAAAGCGCTATATAAATCTGATGCATTATTATTATTATTATGACTACTACCTTAAAGTAGCACTTGGAAACTTTTCAACCTGAATGAAATATTTTCATAACTCTTCTGATGAAACATCGACTTAAAACTAGTTGAATGGTACAGTTGCCAGGGCCTGAGGGGGTCGGTATCATTTTTACTGGCACTAAGCAACTTTGAGGAGGATGGTAGGAACACTGACACACAAAAAACTACAAATGTGCTGAAAGCTTTATGGTATACGGCAAAAGCTACCCCAGATCAAAGGACAGTCAAGGATCAACATTGGCCCTAATTTCACTTGCTGGCGTGAGCTAAAAAACAATGCAATGCGCTTATCCTCATGGGAAATGAGGTCTTCCTTCAAGCATAACAGTACCACTTTGTCGCCGCCATAATCACTATAAACTGAAAGTTGCTTAGTGTTGCTTTAAACACATCAGAAGTTAAGAGCAGAAGCTGTACACACTACATAACATCCATGCCCGTTCCAATGGAAGAGAAACGTTAGTTTTACCGAAGGAGATTTTTGCTGTGGCAAAAGTGGATGGGAAGGATCGTGGTCTTTATGAAACTGAAGGGGACATTATCCCCGTGTCAATAAATAAATAAATCTTCCCCTCGTCCTCAGAGCCAACTGCGCCCAAATGTCAGACTTGATCGTAGTTGCTAGGCTCTTTACAATTTGTGTCACAACATTTCAATGGGGTACCGCACGAATGCTATTTTTAGACCGCAAGGTCACATGACTTCAGCAGCTTGAACCGGAAGGAGGTCAAAAATGACGCTGGCTCATTGACGAGCAATGCAAGTAGCGCTTGTTTTGTTCTCGTTGATCTCCGGAGAAAGCTCTTCAGGTCGGCTCTTTTCCTTGTCTTTTTTAGCCATCTACACTCAAGCCATCTCCTTAATTGAACATTAGTATGTCCTTCGACGTCTACACCAGTAAATTTGGCACCAGTGATATCATTCTCTGACAGAATTAGTAGATTTAGCGTAGTAGACATCTCTCTAGTAGACTGTTTACATCCATTTAGCGTTACTGGTCCGCGGAGTTTGAGCCCCTCGCTAGACTCATGAATATTAATTAAGTGCGGTGACGTATATCTTGCGGTAAATAGACTAACTAAAAGCAAATCTCATGTTTGAAGAAAACATTATCACACAAAAAATCAGGAAAAATACCTTCGTAGTTAGTAGTGCAGCCAAAACAGACCACTGTCCAGAAGTGTTTTCTTTCATTTATTAAAGTAGCACATAGAAACTTTTCAACCTTATTAAAATATTTCATAACTCTTCTGATGAAGCATCCACTGGTAGCTTTGCCATGGCGTTAGGAGTCTGTCTCATTTTTACCAACACAAAACAATTTTGAGGATGAACACTGCCACACAAAAAACTACAAATATGCTGACCTCTTTATGGCATATGTCACTTCCTCCTTTTCCTATGGGTTACAGCGACGCAAGTCAATTTGAATGCCGACTCATGATTACTCCTTTCCTGGCAGAAGCTGCAAAACTGAAATGTTTTGTCATTACCGCTTTTGTCCATATGGCGCAGCCACAATCAACATAAACTGAAAGGTTCCTTAGTGTTGCTTTAAGCATGTCATATTTTTATGTGTGATACTGTACTTGGACCATTTTGCTGGCAGCATGTTAAATGACCATTACATAGAAATGGCTCATTACAGGACCGCCGGCAGCAGTTGACAAGTTAATACAGTATATGATATGGAATCAATCTGAGAATGAATTATGCCATGAAGGATGGATCAAATGGCCAAGATAGATATTAGGACAGCAACTAATTATCGATTAATGGATGAATCAGATACAAAAACTTTTTATTACCATTCCTTTATTCAAACACAGGAAACAGAATTTCATATTGATGGTGCAGGAAAGGGACAAACAAAAAAACTGATTCTGATTCAAGAGTCTTTTTTTTCTTCAAAAAACTGATGTTTACAAATTTATTTTGATTAAACTCAAAGCTAATCTGCCTGCTTTCATGAAAGACTTCAGAATCCTGAAAATATTTAATGTTGGCAGGCTAAATTTGCCAGGATATGGGATAATTTTAATTTAATTTCTCCAAATGATCAATAGTCAAAATAGTTGATTAATTTGGTAATAGATTATTTGTCAATTGATTGATTGTTGGATCTCTAGAGAAGAACCACATCAATGAGTGAAAATTGAATTTTTTCTTTCGGATATTCATGTGCTGTGTTGTTGAAATAGTAGGTGGGGTGGAGGTGGTTAACTTAACTCTTACGTTTTTCACTCAGTGGTAATGTTTATCTGCACTATCTACAACATGACACATCACTGTTTATTTACTCAAACAAATCAGGTAAAAGCTTTAAGAAAACATACTCACCATCACCAAAAGCCATCATTTCTCCCACTAAAAACGTAAAACGAGAATGTCAAGATGAATAAAATAAAAGCATTAGGGCTTTAGCAGTGACTATTAATGAGGAAAGCAAGAGCTTCTACATAGGACAGTCAAAAAAGGCAGCAACAGTCTACACTCGGGTATTTGTAAAGAAGAATTAAATTGTTACAAAGCACAACACAGATTAATAAAGATGCACACACAAGAAAGATTTGAGGGATATTATGCATCCTCTAAATGAATTCATCGTTTAGTGTCCCGTCTCAGCAGTGTCACGTGTGTGACACACAAAAGCACCAAGAACCATCCCGAATAACAATCTTTTATTTGGTCAAGTCTGATGACGGTTTGATTAATCAAAGTACAGTTTGATTAATCAAAGTACAGTTTGATTTGCTATTCCTCTCTCGTTTCAATCTTCAGAAGAATCCTGAGGAACCTTCATTTCTTTTCATTTTTGCCCAGCTGGCCCACAGGCCATCAATATCCCATACCCGTTGAGGCGGAGTTTCAAGAGAACGCAAACAAGCCATTGATGAGCTTCGGGCCTCCCCGGGGAAGTCCCACCCGCAGCGTGAGGGTGGGGTGCTTCCGAGGGAAACGGCTCACTTCCTGCTTCACCCTGAACTCGGTCCGAGTTTGACGAGCTCAACAGGACGCGGTGATTTGGGGTACAACTTGATAGTGGGCTGGCAAAGGTGAGGGGGGGAAGGTATCTCCCAGGTGTGGGTGACGTGGCGTTTGCCCTCCTTCCCGCCCCTCCCACGATCTGGCACGGTTTTGCCTGGTCGGGCCCCAGAAAAGGAGGCAGGGCGGCAGACCCACTAAGCGTTGCGTTGGCCCAATCGCCCATGTTTGCGGGAGTGTGGTGGCAGCGGTGCTACAGGGTGGCGAGCCCGCTATGGGTTTCCCAGGAGGTTGTTGGGAGGGCGGGCTAAGCTTCCGCTTTCCATTTCCTCCTCGCAGTGTGGCCTGGTGCTGCTGTTCCGACACCCGAGACCCGCTGGACTCTAGTGGATCTCCAAGGCTTCACTGAACCAAAGACGTGAATGACGCTGGTGTCGTGTTCACACCCAGGCGGTCCAGCCCTCGTACAGCTGGGCTAGGTTGTCCATGTTTGTGGCGTCCTTGATGACAAAGTCCACCTGGAAGCAAACAGTTGGACACTGGTTTAATTTGGAAGTCTTCAAACTTCACATCTTCTATGCTTCCTATGGTGTTGTCGACAATGAGGACGTTGAAGCAAGTTTGAATGTTTGAAGCAAGTGCAGCTTTTGAGAAGTGCCACTATTGCGCAATCTCTTATTCAGAGAAATCTGCATTATACACACACATTGTTTTGTATTATTGACTTCCCTTGTGGGAATTTTGTTGAATTTTTATAATTATAATAATAATGGAAATTATGTTTCTATCTGCTCCAGGGGCTAAGATATCAAATATTTAGTAGGCATTGACAATATTGTTGAATTTCCTGGAAAACTTCAGATTTTAGAATCTTAAAGTCACCCATTGGTTGTAGAGGCATGTTTGCCAGGCACTTTAGGCCAAAATCAGTTAAGATGCTTCAGGGAGAGGCCTCTACACCCGACAGCAGGGGTTGTTTAAGGTGGAATCTCCCTCGTTAATATTGCATTTGGTTGGAAAATGGTTTTGGAGCCACCAGAAGGCCAAATGTGGCAGTGCTGTTTTTTAGCCCAGGGATGGGTAACTTATATGATGGTGGGGGCCACCATTTTTTTTTTTTCATCAACCCTACTAGGGGCCACATCTTCCTAACCAGATTTATGACGAAAAATCCATTCTAAATAAGCATAAAATGCATGCTGGCCTGCAAATAATTTTTTTTGTTGTTTTTTGTAACCCCCAATGTTTTTTTTTTCAAAAAACACTGCTCAACCTCCAATAGGCCTTTAATTTTTTTTTTTAAGTTTTAACCATAAAAAAGTCAATTATTAAAAAAAAAAAAAAAACATTGAGGAAAAAAAAATAATAATAAAAAAAGTAGGCAAATAGGTGAATCTGTGGTTGCTGAACTGCAAGTATGCTGGGGTCCACTGTAGTAAAGGAAACATAGGAAGTAGAGGTGCACCGATCGATCGGTCTGTCGATTTATCGGCCCCGATTTCCTTAATTTTGGAAGATCGGTGATCGGCCAATCCCTTAAAAATAAACGGATCTTTCCACTAATCTCATCTCCCTCCTCAGAGGTCTGAAAAAGTCAGCCACTGTCATCTTCTGCTGAGATGACTAATAGGATTTTAATTTTTATTTGACAGAACTACTTGCATGTATGTATGTGCAGTTAAAACATCCCATTTGTATTATTTCACCGATATTGTTCAAGATTGGAACACTGAAGGTATATTGCCTGTAGTGAAAAAAAAAAATCGGTATCGGCAAAAATTGGGATAGGCAGGTCAGTCAGACTTTTAAAAGATTGGGGATCGGCCAGAAAATTGTGATCGGTGCACCCCTAATAGGAAGAGATAGAAGAACGGCATTGTACAGTAGGTGGGTGTCATAAGCCTCCTTCAAAGAAAAAAAAATAGACCCCCAAAAATATAGATTAAAAAATATATAGATATGATGAATGTAGGTTTACTTAAGCCTAACCTGTTCAGTGACACTCATCCTCCGGTTGGGATCTATGTCTCTGCCTTCCAGCTTGGCTTTCACTCTCTTCCACACACTGACAGCATACGAGTTCCTCTCCTGGACAGCTGCAGGCAAAGAAGGAGGTTAAGAGCTTCTGAAAATTAAGAAATTCATGTAGTTGCTAACAGTTCCACTATATGTGGCTGTGTTGCCCTAGCAAGGTTATTACAGCTTTAAACAAAAAAAACATATGAAATAATAAAAAATTTTAAAAACTGAAAAAGATAAAAGATAACAAGCAAACTACTTATTAGGCTTGTAAAACTAATTACAATTATAGCGAAAATGTCAATTTTCAACTTTCTCAATTTAATAAATGAACCTCTGGGGTTGAGTTTAAATAATAATTTATTTCCATATTGCTGTATGGCTGCTGGCCTTATGGAAGAGAGAACGCAAGTTGTTTGTGAGTTGTAATTCTTTTACTGCATGTCTTGATATTGGTGCCCTACTAGTGAGAGTGGAAACAAAGCGTTATTGTGAATCCCACTTATGTTCAAGGCAGGACACGCTCTGCTGCAATATGATTGAACAGTGTAGCTGACAGACTTATGTCTTATGGTGCCCTCAGGTGGCCAAAGCAGGGCATAACAGAAGGCATAGCATTCAATTGAATTCAAAATAAGTCATTTGTATAATTGTACAACAATATTATATGGGTCTTAAAAAAAAAAAAAAAACAGTCACTAGCACTCAATGGGTTGTGATTAGTGAAAATGGTTGGCATTGAATGATTAAAAGCAACGAAAAGGCAACTAAATATGTTTTGCTTTGGTGTGTCTTGCGAGTACAGAGTAGTTCTACCTTTTCCTGTTTTGGGATCTCGCACGGCCCTTTTGGGGCTGGGGTTGAGGCCTTTGCTGTTCACCAGTGTGCTGGGTGGGGTGTCCGTGGGGGTCCCCAGGTTACGGGGCAGGGCCTTCCGTGCATTCTGGGACATGGATTCTGGCTGGGTCTTCAACCCACTGCATCGAACAGCTTCAGCACAAAATAAATTCTTGCTTTAGTATAGAGAAATACCTCTCGCCTCGAGTGAAAACTTAAAATTGCAACAGACCAAGGGATAATGTGACATTTGATCCAACCGGCAGTGTCACTACTGTCAAAGATTGCTGTTTTGGGTTGTGAGTTTACTGTGGAGAACAGTGCAACAGCTTGTCTGAGGAGGTGAAAACTATAACGCCTCATTCTAATTGATTCTTAGCCTTGCAGTGACCGGTCCACAACTCAACAATTGACATATCTCAGGATTCTTGGCGGATTTTGTGTAGATTGAGGAGTGTGCGACCAATTCTAGCGTTCTTAAAGGGACAGTGAGATACTTTAGTTGATGTTGATTATGGTTAACTCCCACATTTCTTGACCGATTACAGTCGTTTAAATTTTAAACTGTTCAGCTCATTTACATTTTTTTAAATACATTTTCAGGGACAGTGAGATACTTTTAGTTGATGTTGATTATGGTTAACTTCCACATTTCTTGACCAATTCCAGTGGTTTAAATTTTAATCTGTTCAGCTCATTTACAGTCAGCAGTCCCATTCAAAATTTCCGCGGGAATTTTTCTAGTTGTATCTATCTTTCTCCCTTACATACGTATAATGGTTGTATCAGTTTATTATCCCAACCCAATTTTTGTTTTCTTGACAATAATATGTTCTATGCAGCCCTGCGAGCGTAAATACGGTATTCTGGTTAATGTTGCGGTAGTGGAATATGAGTAAAGTAGTCAAATCCAGCAGTTTTTATCAATATCAAAAGGCGTCCATTTTGCCACTTGCTGTCGAGTGAAAGTAGGTGGGTTTCCATCCACCTATTTTTATCTGAATTTTCAATAACTGCGAAAAAGAAACTGAATGGAAACGCCAGAAATTCGATAAAAGGCCCAAAATTCGGCAAAAAGTTTTTACGCTTGGAGGGGAAAAGGCCCAAAATTCGGCAAAAAGTTTTTACGCTTGGAGGGGGTTTGTGAAGCGTAGCGAAAAAAGGAAAATGCGCATTTTGCCGATGGAAACAGGTTTTGCGAATAAGCGACAAGACCGGATATATGTCACACGTTTTGACCGATACTACGTCACACGCACGTTTGTAGTCACAATAAATGGCGGATGATAAAGTAAGATATGTTTGGGGAGACGAAGAAACACAGTTCCTTTTATAATTAATTAAAGAAAAAAAACATTAATGCAATTTTAGATGGCTTTATTAACATCAGCTCTCAATGTAACGACACACTTCACTTACATGCGGGAGGGGAGCCAACAAGACAAACTACTTCTGTTCAGTCCAACATTCCCACCTGGAACTCCCCATTGTCCCAAAGTTCCGTCACTACAACGTCATCTCGCAGCGCATGTTCGCCAAAGAGCGGATGGAAACAAGCATAAGTCGCATGTCCGTTTTGCGCATTTTCACAACATTTGCATACATTTTTTTAAACATTTGGATGGGAACCTGACTATTGACATCACAGTTGCTCAGGTAACAACCAATCACAGCTCAGTTTCAGAAAATAGATGGGCTGTGATTGGTCGTTGCCTGAGCCCTGATCAACTGTGATGTCATCTTCAGTTGACAGCAGGTAACAAAATGGCCGCCCCCTCAGATGGATAAGAACGGCTGGATTTTTTTGCTGCATAACTCATATTCCATAAATATAATATTAGTCAGAATGCCATTGTTAGACTAGTGAGGTCACATATAACATATTATTGTCAAGTAATGTTTAACGTTGACTTAAACAACTCTTTAAAACATTACCTGTACGCAACGTTTGATGAAAGTTCTGCCCTCAAATTGATTATTTCTATTGATACTGTTGTCTAAAAATACAAAAATGTTATGTAATAACAATTAATAATAATAATAGTAATAATAATATTTTAGAAAAGAACAACAACCAAAAAAACTAACTCCACTGTGTATGATGAGTGTGTATTGTGGGAACGTCATACCGGCTGCAAAGCTTGTCTGTGCTCCTGATACAGGGCTTGCACAGTCATTTTCTCTGTCTGTCACCAACGGGGAGGCAAAGCCCACCAGGCCATTATAAACACTGTAGACAAAAAAATGCAGAGGGTTAACACCCGATTGATACCAGCCAATTCTTGTGCATGAGACCGGGACTACCTCTGACTCTGTGACTGGAGCTCCTTAACGGTGGCGGGGATCTCTTCAAGCAATTCGAGTTGCTCTTGATTACGTGGCTGTCCACTGGCCTGAATGACAGTGAATAAGACCACCTGGATGTTGTCCTGCCAAGCCTTGTACTCCATCAGAAAATGACGCACGCTGCCCTCATATGCCACCTCCTCGCCGTCGGCCAACGCTGCCTCCTCATCCTGGCATGTGCACAGGACAGGCAGACATTTCAAAATGGAACTCTTGAGTGCTTGACAACAGAAGAATGCATGACTGTATGAGATACCGACAGTACCTTAGCCATGGCTCTGAGGAGGTGTTTGACATCACCCAGTTGGCGGTTGTGGTTCGACAGAATAGTTTTAATGGAGTCAACGAGGAGTTGCTGTGTTTCAGCACAGGCCTCCAGCTGCTGCTCTCGCTCTTCCTGCGTTCTCTGCTCCGTACTAAGCTCCTCTTCCAAATGTCTCAAGGCACACCTCAGCCAATCGGGGCTGCCTATCGGTAGGTCCAGCACTGGACTCTGTAGTGATCATAAAAAGAGCTTTAAAGCAAGATGACAAAATGACTGTAGTCAAAATCTGGATTAACAGTTGGTAAATGTATAGGCGGCTGTCAATTCCAATATGTGGCAGAATTTTTTTCCCAATGACCGACCACTCAGCCGATTAAGGGGAAAAAATATATATATTATTAATAAAATAACTTGTTTTTTGGGTCTTTTAATGCTTACAACAAAGGCATGAAGAACATTTGACTGACTGGACAATACTTTGTCCAGAGAGGAACTTACAAAAACAAGTTAGAAAAACATGCAATGATGAATTTCTCTTCAGATTTACAATATAAATGTAACGCAATATACAAGCAGCCAGAGTTGGGAGGGTTACTTTTCAAATGTATTCCATTACAGTTACCTGCTAAAAAAAAAAATGTAGTAAGTAGCATAATCCAAGTACCATGATATTAAAGTAATGTAACTTGATTACTTTGGATTATTCCAATACCAAGTATGCTCATTAAGACAGAATACAAATAAATATCACAGCAACATATATTTTTATACAGTGCGCCCCTGCTAATAGTAAAAGTCTGTGTATAATTGACACACATTAAGATGTATGAGTAGATGGGTTGGTTGATTGATTGATTGATTGATTGAGGGCCATATGCTGTTTCGAACTGTCACTGAAAGCAACCACACCTCACAGACAGACACACAGATAGGTAGTCATCCAATGAGGTAAAGTAAAGCTTTGCTTGCTACAAAGCTGTTGTTGCTGTAATGTGGAATGGGGAGAAAATGCTTTTGAAAGCAACATTTCCCATGGTAGCTCATTTCACCCACACGCATTTATGCACTAATAATGATATGAGGATGGCCATGCGTGATATCAACTGCAAAACCTTTCTCCCAGTCACGAGTTTAGCCGTGTATACTGTATTATGTATGGGCGTTTAAATAGTGAATTGGTGGGAGGGAGATTTGTTTGAAGATAACTCACATTATGCTCATTGCCTATGGTTAGCAAGAAGCTCAGCGTAGCATGCTGCAGGACTCCCAGCGCAACATTTTCTTTGTTAAAAATAAATCAGTCCTTCAGAAAGTTTCCAAACAGTGAATACCGGTCGCCAGTTCCTCCTTTTTTTCGTGAAACTTTTTAAACGGGTGTGGAAGACACGACATCAACACAAACAACAGCGGCTCCCTAGCTCCCTAGCTCCCTCTCCCCCACCCTCCTCTCGGCACAAGGACATCAGTGACTCCAACACTGGACAGCATTTACGTTTTCATGAGAAAGTAGGGATATATTGCTGTTTGATCGGTAAATTATTAATATTGGTTGATAAAATTGTCCGATCAATTAGTTGGTCAGGCCCTAATCAAGACTAAGTGTGCTTATCAACTTTAAAAAAACAAAGAGCCTTGTTCGGGGCCACTAAAAGTGATAACGTGTCCTAAAAGTGATAAAGGGTCACACATATATTATGCCACACATACTATATGATCAGTCAAACCCACCAGTCTCTGTAATAGTTCAAGCTCCAGTGTAGACACTGTGCTACTAAACTGGGCTGCATAAGAACAGGTCTGCTGGCAGCGCTTCAACAGCTCAAACAAAGCTGCATCCATGCTGAGAGCCTCAGCAGATCGGGTGCGAAGGCCTTCGAAGTTCAGGATGGTGGAACACAAAAAGGTGACCTACAAGGCAAGACATCATTAAAATTAGTCATCCATCAGGTACTGGCTAAGTATGCAGTATCAGGTTTTATCAGCAGGCCCTGTAAGCTGTAGCACCTGACTTGCACGCTGGTTTTCTCTGGCCACTGTGGCACGTCTCTCCCTGATGGTCATCTCAAAGTCCTGAAGGACTGGGGCCAGTGTTGGGTTTGCACCGCCAGCCCATTTGAGGCGCTGCTCAATGCTAGCCTCCAGTGATGAAAGCTTTTCCTGAAGATAGCAGTCATTAAAAGAGAAAATTCATTTTCGGTTCAACACAGCAGGGCTCATGAAAATAAATCAAGTGTAATTTTCTTAATGCTTAAGTCAAAAATACAATTCTGACTGTTTTGCTGCTCGAATCTGCTTCAAAGTTGTATAGTCTGTCAACATGAAACGACATATGTCAGGACACACACCTGGATTGCAACAATGGCTCCTTCATCCTGACTCAGTTTATACAGCTTCTTCTTCATGTTGCTGAGAATGACGGCACGAGGAGGAATGTTGACACTTAGTGTCTGATTATTGGGACCCAGGATGTCTTCATGCTGCCACTGGAGAATGAATGAATGAATGAATTTATTTCGAACATGTATAAAAATAAATAAAATTAAATTAAATAAAAACAACAACACAAAGCATTTACGCATGTTCGGAAAAAGAGTAGGAAGAAGTATAAACTTGTTTAACTCCTACCCTTTTATACCTTATAGCTTATCCAAGTATAACCCTAACGGTTACAAGTTTACGTGAAAAAAAAAAAAACATAATATACAAATGATATCCTTAAAGACATCTGTTCAACTTGGACAACAAATAACTAAAAACATCCCATTCCATTAAAAAGGTTTCAAAAGTTGTGGTTCCTAATTTCTGCAAGTGGTACTTGAAGGCAAATATTAAGTCAATTGTGTCCTTCGTCGCTTTACTCATTACAAGCAACGAGAAGTTAGATAACAAACAATGTGAATATATCTGAATTTTTGCCGAGTACCTGAAACATGGCAACATGAAGCTGAATCCTCTGCAGGCTGGCCTTTGCAGCATCCAGGTTGCCATCCAACCTTCGCAATAGGTCTAACTTCTTCCAGGCTGTGTCGTACGATGCGGCCAGCACTGTGGCTCTGTTCAGCAGCAGTTGAGAGACACGGCCTGATGCCAGGCTCTGCTCTGCTGCCTTCTTACAAAGTTCGTCCAAAGACACCTTTCAAAACAAAAAGTTTCTTAGATGAGTATTGACCGCAAATGGATGTCATATTGTCAAGATGGGATGCTCTGAAAATGTGACTACATTCTATGGCAAATCAGCAAAAATGTGGAAACAATGCGTATTGAGCTGTATCAAAAATTAGTGGTGTGCAAAAGTTTGTACCTTGCTCTCTGCACCAAAATCTTTAGCCTCAACCTGGGCAACGACATCCAGCCCAAGAGCAGACAGGGTGCTGCAGAGGGCCAGGCCAAGAGCTTGGCTAGGCAGACCCATTAGCATCTGCCAAACAAATTCAGCTGTAAAGGCCTTGATGGGGCGGGTCATTTGTTCCTCGGTGATTATTGCCCCACTCGAGCCAGTAGCATTAGGCTGCCGGTACAACGGTTTTCCTAAACTGACTGGTCCATTGGAGGTCAAGAGCTCATCAGGAGGGGACCCTTGATATGCAGGTTTTGCAAAAAAAAAAAAAAAAAGTCATTAGATGACTGGTGGCTGGATATTTAGGACTTAATTTGTGTGAAAATCTTTCTATCAGTTAAGAAATCTCACCAGATAGGGTCTGAGCAAAGCAGGAGCACATTCTGAAGAAATCTCTGATGGTTTGTAGTCTCTTAAGGAAGAAGACCTCTTCTATCAGTTCGCGCTGAGCGAGGCTGTCAAAGAAGCGGAGCTGTGCAGCGCGTGCTTCTCTCAGAACATCCACCTTCCTCCATGCCGGTGGCACTTCCAGTGAACTTAGCTGAGGATAAGCAGCAGATAAAATAGGTTGCTAACTTACTAATGCTAGCAGTATGGAAAATGAAGATAGTTTCCCAAAGAAAAGGGGATTTATGTGAAAGCACTTAACAGGGTAGAAGGATTTTGGAAAAATAACCTACTTTGTAATTTTTTTCCCACCTTCAATACTGCGATTTAATGAGAAACTATTTTCTCAAGATCCTCTTCCATTAATATTGAAGACAGTTAAGCACGTCAAAAACATAAATCAGATGTCAAATCAGATTACAACAATAATCCAAACAAATCTTGGTCTTTATCAATTCAACTTTTTATATTGCATAAAACAATCAAATGTTAACATGGACTGCTCTTCTTTTTATCTAGACTCTATATAAATATAAAAATATACAGTCCCCTCCAAAAGTGTTGGATTGGCAAAGTCAATTCCTTTGTTTTTGTTGTGACTCATGATGGTTAGCAGCAGAATAAAATGCAACGCACAATTCACACGGACGTAGAGCGGTTTTCATACGGCATCAGCACGGACTGCAATTCACACAGAGTTGCGTTGAGTGAGTTGTCCGTGTCCAGAAATCTGCACCCGCCAGACCACAAGATCACGGGAGTTCACGCTGGACAGTTGAGTTAACGCAATAACAAACGTGTATATAGAGTCCTATTGGTAAACAATAGTCACGCTTGCCTGTCACATCGATATGCTTTTTTTTTTAGACATTATTTCTGGGACTTCTACCATGGGTAAGTACGTTTTGTGTTTAAGTAGTGTTATTTTGTCATGTTTAGTTTATTCATATTTAGTTAATTTTTTTTCTTTTAAATGTCTGACTCATGTCAAGCTATGTAGTTAGCTTCCCTCCAATAAAAACGAGTTCACAAACTGTTTCATTTTTTAATATACCGGATCTACCTTGATGCCGACTTCCTGCCTGGCTCGTGTAATTTCTTCCCTTCATGAAAATCCGCATGCAGAATCGGGAACTAAAATCGGGCATAAAAGTAGAAGGTCTTAAACTGGCCAAGTCAATCACTGGCCCTTAACCCAATAGAGCATGAATTTTACCTTCTGAAGAGGAGACTGACGACAGAAACAAACAAGAACTGAGAGAGGCTGCAGTAAATGCCTGGAAAAGTATTTCAAATAAAGAATGGAACAGTCTGGTGCAGTCAATAGGTTGCAGACTTGATGCAGTTATTGCAAGTATCATGCAATAACAGCTGGAATTCTGAACTTTCGTCTCGTTATCTTTTGATCTAAAACCCAAATGTCTTCGATATAGAACAAAAACAAAGGAATTGAACTTGCCGTTCCAGTACATTTGGAGGGGACTTTCACTTTACACATATAGTATAAACCCAGCTGAAGGACTAAAATGAAACAGAGGTGTTACCCTACCGAAATTACAGCCTTTGTGGTTTAAAAAATTGCATTCTACTGCATTGTGATGTTGATTATTTGTTAAGTCTTAGAGTTGGAGCATTATTCAGTCAAGGTACCAATTAAATTGGATTACGATTGGAGTGGGGCAAACAAATATGCAAGATATGGAGATAGCATCAAATGTGTTGAGTTGAGTGTCATTTGACAAATGACCTAAAAATCTAAAAACGGTCAATACAGATAAAGGTGCTTTGCATTGAGTATTTCAATTCCGGTGTGTATCTAACCTTTTCAGTAAGCTGTCCAAAAGCAGTCTCTAACTGAGTGAACATTCCATCAAAGGCCACCAGGAGCATTTGACCAGCAGACATTTTTGGTGAGTCCTGACCATTCCCATCAATGCAGCGTGGCTGGATGAGCTCAGAGTACTGGGCACGCAACATCCTGAGTGTGTGAACACAACATATAACAACAAATTATAATTATCATTTGCAATATGCTACCCAATGTTGTGTCTAATCATATTCCTAAATAATCACTGTTCACCTTGTGATGTCCAGACATTGGTTGTGTCCATCATGGTCTAGCCCTGTTGTTGCCAACAGATTGTCAACCAAGCCTTGCAAGCCAAGGCCATCAGAGCTCTGTTCCACTAGCTGCTCCAATTCTGCCAACATGGACTCTAGAGTTGGCTCTCCTTTAACCATACAGCGAAGAGCCTCGGGAAAGATGATCTGACGGAAGTTGGTGTTCAATTCCTGCAGTAATAAAAGGGGGTGTCTTCAAGGAGCATATTGCAATTCAGTTGAGATACCAGCTGAAGACAAAAATGATGATCTGCTTATTTAAATGATACAATGTGATAATCTCAAATTGAAAACACAAATCAAATTAGTTTGCAGGCAACAGTTAACAATCAACAACAGCATTACCTGCAAGCAGGTATACACGGAATTGGCCAGATAAACAGCCTGAATGGTGGCGGAGGGTGATGGGAGCTCCAGATCATTTGGCAAGAGGGGGCAGCGCTGCAACAGTGTTGCCAAGGCACTGACATTCCCGATCATGCTGCAGAGCTCCTCTAAAAACCACGCTCCGTCCCGGGACATCAGGTCGACCAGCTGCTCTCCTGCACTGGCTGCTGCACTCTCCATCACCAGATTGCGCCTAAATACCAATATTTACAATTGTTCTTTAATTTGATTTGCTAAGCTACACGTGAACGACTTCACAGTTTGGAATTGACTGGATTCTAGTAGATGTCTTAAATGATTTGTTATGTATGTAGTAGCTATTTGAACCTGCAGAGTGAGCAGAGGGCAGAGGTGATGATCCCAGCTAGGCTGAGTGAGCCCGAGTCTCCATTTTCCCGCAGGAAGACCCCGATGCAGTGCTCAATTTCCTTCAGCTGCTCCTCGCACGCTGCTGCAGTTGTGCCTTCGGCTTTCAGTCGCTCGGCTTGATGCATCACGCGCTCGTTGGTGTCGGCCACTTGGCGTTGCAGAGCCAACTCTACGCTAGACATGAACTGGCAGGAGGCTGCATTGGACTGTGGGGTAAACAGAACCTCATATCTGTGCAGAAAAAGAGACAGAATCAGAGGTCAATCGAAGGTTATGTTGTGAAGTAGTTTTTTTTTTTTGGAGAGGGAGAGTTGTAAAGTAGTTCTTGAATGAATAGAGGTTTTCATGAATGTGCTCAGCTTACTGTCTGTAGATATGCTGGCAGTGCTCAACTGTCATGACTCTCAGCATTTCCTCCAACCAGGCCTTCCACTGGTGGGATCGATGGCGCAACAGGTTGGTTCGTGGGTAGAGCAAGGCGACTGTTGCATAGCTGTGCAGCTGCTCCAAGCAAATCCGAAGGGCCCCACGGCGCTGCTGGAGCAAGGAGCTCACCTCCGCCTCCAGGCTCTCACACTGGCTGATCAGATGGGCTTGGCCTGCATTCTGCAAGAAGGCTGTAGCTGGCACATAGCTGGGAGGACCTAGGGAGGATCATAATTTAAAAAATGAAATATTATCAATAACAATAATATTTTGGTATACCCACAGTATGTGTGGTTTGTATACACCTTTAATTTCCCTTCTATGTGGGGAAAAAAGTAGCTTGGGCCAATCCGTGTGGTGGTTCTATCCTACGGTTTCCTTTCACATTCCAGAAATATGCAAGGCAGGCTAATTGAAGGCTCTAAATTGCCAATGTGTGCAAATGTGAGTATAAATGGCTGTTTGCCGACCAATACTGGGCTTGCTTTTCACCCAAAAGCCATCTGGGATAGACTCCAGCTTACCCACGATCCTGAACAGGATACTGTAAATGCTAGAAAAATCAATACATGGATAAGAAATAAGACTATCTTAACCTAGATCTATGGGGGTACTGATGTCCTGCAGCAGAGCAGCCAGCTGAGTCGTCTCCAGGTTGGAAAACGCTGCCTGGTACTGGGAGATCCATTGATCCAGGTCAGCCAGCTTGCTTTGAATGGCTTCTTGCACAGTCCTCTGCCGCGATTGGAGCTGAGTGTGATCAGAGTACCTGTACAAAAAAACAACAAAAAACAAAACAAAAAAGATAGAGGGTCCAGTTGTGACATTACTATTCAGAATCTAAGTGATATGAAACCAGTGTCATTCATACCTTTGCTCCAGCGTGACAATTCGATGCTCTGGATGGTCCTCTGCTCCTTCCAGGAAGTCTACCTCCTCCTGCAACTTGGCCTGTAGTTTCTCTCCCTGGCAGAGCAGATCCTGGAGGACCAAGTATTCTTCGACAGCTTCTTCCACTTGTGGCAGGACGGTCAGCATTTCGTCCCGATTCTTAAACCAGTTGACCTTCGCAAAGCGCACAGTCAAAACAAGTGTATTTTTTATAGAACAATTGCGTGCCTGACGCAACCTTCTTCCTCCTATAATTTCTTACCTTAATCTCAGCCACTCTGGAGGAGTAGAGCGAGCGTGTGATTTCTCTCTCCATCTCCCTCTTACTCTGTTTGCTGTCAGCCTGTTGCCCCCCTCCTCCATACACTGCACCAGCAAAGCCCACCTCCCCCCCAGCTGTCCAATCCACTAGGGGATCATAGACAAAGGCTTCCAGCAATGTCAGGAGGGTCTCTCTGCCTCGGCGCATCATCTGAATAACCTAAAATAGGAAAAATGATACAGAAACATCTTATTGGCAATGTTATGCTCTCTATAACTGTGTGGACAGCCCTGAACAGTTATACAATAATTACACAATTAAGTCAAAGCCAGTCAGTAAATTGAGATACAGAGTTGGGAGTTATATACCAATATCAAATACAGTGGACCCTATGCACAAGGGGAAGTGAGCAGCTGGCTCGTGAATAGCAAACATTTTTTAATAATTATAAATGCATTGGGGAAAAAAATAAAAAAATAATATATAAAATACTTTAAAGATGTTTTTAAAATACTTAAATTAAAATTTGCT
Organism: Vanacampus margaritifer; assembly: GCF_051991255.1. Lineage (NCBI taxonomy): Eukaryota > Metazoa > Chordata > Actinopteri > Syngnathiformes > Syngnathidae > Vanacampus > Vanacampus margaritifer. The sequence goes on from NC_135433.1 coordinate 53,541,930, forward strand.
TATAGGTGACTTTGTGGATACCGATCCATGAGTACTGTATGTGGGAATCCACTGTACTCTATTTGACTGCAACAACGGGAATTATGCCATAATCAAGGTCTGTTCATTATAAACAACACTCAGCTAATATAGGGAAGTGGTGAGTGTTGACATGGCATTTTTAATGATACAAGGATACATTAAAATCAACATGCCACAAGATATGCAATATATCTTAGATACCATGCACAGGCAATTGTGAAAACATTTACCTTGAACTTGCCCATTTTGAAGATGTGAAATTTACCTGTTCACAAGAAAGCCTGAAGATTCCCTCCACCCCAGTAACTCCCAGTGCACTCTCAATATTGTGTGTCATCCTGAAAGGTACCTTCTCTGGGACTCTTAGACTCTTTCCTAAAGCACAGAAACCAATGACGTTAAAAGTTATTCAACTAGGGAAATATGCAAACCTCTAATTTTAGTGCAACAGGACATGTGTCACCAATTTTATCAAGACATTAAATATAATCTAAAGAACTACCTTTTTCAAAACACACATTGTAATCAATGTGTACAACTTCTCCAGTGGTCATGTCAATGAGCACATTGTCAAGGTGTCGGTCACCAAGGCCAATTATGTATCCCACCATCGACATGACAGCAGTGGATCTGGCGTAAGACTGTAAAATGGGGGGAAATAATGTAATTAAGATACAAATAGTGAACAGGTTTTATGTGTAATACAGCACATTCATTAGATACACTAGAAAAATATATCTAAAAAACTGACTGACAACAGTGTTTACCTGAGTGACCCTCCACCATTCACTAGGAGTGGTACATGAGCACCACAACTCCTTGGCCAATAAATTGGATGGCGTAGCCTCCATCAATTCTTTCAGCACTTCCTTCATGACACTGAGGGGCCAATCTCGTCGTGTAACGTCTAGACTGAGCCCAACTGCTTTCAGGGCAGGACCAATGTGACTGTAATAGAGCTCACTTGGACGTGGTACAAGAGGCACTGGCTGCTGCTGGAATGAGTCTTGGGCCTGGGCCAGGGCCAGGAAAAAAAGAATATTGCACTCAATTACGCAATTAGGCATTACAAATACTGCTGCTGCTTGTTGCAGTCATAATGACAATTCCGTAGCATACAATATGTAGTATGTTACCTTCTGAGCCTGCAGCACAGCCTCCCTCTGTTGCCAGCGCTTGTATAGGCCAAAGAGGGGTGTGGCTCCATCAACCCACTGGATCAGTCCCGATCGTGTTCCAAGGGGTGTGACAGAATAATGGCGTGCATGGAAGCGTGGCTGCTCTTGTTGGTTGATTTTGGTGAACATCGTGTTCACGATTGATAAGAATTGCATGATGCGCTCATCCAAATGTAAATCCTCCAGACCTGAGTGACAGGACAATATAATTTGTTACAAATGTTTAGGTTTAGTTTGATTCGATAAAAAAAAAAAAAAAATCCTATTTGGTTCCATTCCCTTCAGTTTAATACGATATTGATTAATTATGGAACATACATTGATAAACATTTTTCTTAAATATCAAGGACATGACAAAAACTTCACAAACATTACATTCCAAATTAAGTTTTGCGGAGGCAATAACTGGTAAAATGATTTAGTTTATTAATGAAAGTGACACATGCTATAATCACATAAGTGCTACACAAACACTGACATAGCAAGGATGATGAAAATATTTTCATAATTCTAATTCAATAAATGTAAATATAAAGTAAAAAGATTCTGAATTGTCTTAAAAGTGCAATAAGTCAGGTCTTTCATAAATGTAAGAAAATACTTTTAAATTCATGTGAATAGCACAATTCAAGAAACAGTAAAATACACAAAAAAAAGGGAGCCCTTAAAATTCTATTTTCTTATGAATTTATGGTAGAGATCAAATAATTGATTTATGGTTTTAGGAATTTATATCGAAGGGGAAAATTTATTAGATATTGATTATCCGATTTTTTAAACCCAGCCCTACAATTGATCATTTGACACTTAAGGCAATACAGTACCCTACAAAACACAATTAGCAATCTGTTAGCTATCCATTTTCGAACTGCAGACTTTCTATTTTAATGAAGATAATTCCAAGAGTGTCTACTCTGCAATAATTTTATTTCTTTGTCTTCAGCTTCGAATAAAGCAACCCTTAACCCATTAAAGCCGGGAGCGCGTGACCGCGCTTCTATCGTTAAAAATGGGAGCACTCCAGCGCTGTTCTCCCTTTAAACCGGGAGAGCGGATATGTCATTTTGTTTCGTTTTGACCAATTCTTGGTCTCTTAACCGATGAAATGCATCAGAATATGCACGAGAGGGTGACGCGGACTTCGTAGCACGTCCTGGAGTTTTCTTCGAGCATTTATGGCTGACGCAGATTCGCGGGAGTTATGCAATAATTGACGTGATTGACGACGGCACGGGAGGAATTCGAATCAGTGTAACGAGTATACAGTGACATACAGTTAAGAAATGTTTGTAGACAATGAGGAGGTTGAAAATGTTGACAGCTTTGTAACGGAATGGACGAAGAATAGTTACCACTAAATCCCCCAAGGTTATTACAACTGCGCTCCAGTGTTGAAACTAAATATACACCCGCAGATGCACATTTGTTTGTTGATTTAAAAAATAATATATTGAAGGTTCATAATAATAAACTTAGGTTTTTGTGAACGCCACAGGTGTAAGCTCTGAAATGTTTTTGGAATTATGTTTTTCTATCTGCTTCAGGAGCTGAGATATATAAAAAAAAAAAATTAATAAATAAAATTATATTGTTGAATTTCCAGGAAAACGTTTTTCAGGGGTGACTCAAAAGTCACCCATAGGTTTTAGAGGCACCAGTGGATTAGACAGTGAAAAATAAACTTGTGAGTTGTTTCGGGAACATCCCACTGGGAGGAGGCTGACAGTTCGGATTTGAAATATATCATTTGTGACACCTGTCCTGGAACCTTTCTGATACACATCATATATGCGGCTGAGCTGTAAGTACAATCAAATAAGGAACAAAATAAACAGTTGGTCGTCTAAAACTGGTCTTTACCTTTGAAAAGGTATGGGTAGTTGTGACCATCAGAGCCCTGGAAGAAGAGCTTCTTTGGCTTGGTCTTGGTGGGGAGAATGGTTATGGATTTGCCAATGCTCTGAATGGTGACGGTGTCTGACGCTGACACCTCGCCCGGCAGGGCCATCTCTGTTGCAGTCATAGATGCCAGGTGTGGACTGATCTCATCCAAATGGAGAAGATAGCTGGCTCGCTTCTGAGCACGCTGCTGCAGGCTTAACATGATCTAACAAAGATGACTACAATTAATTATCTTAGTTGACTGTACATGTTATAATAACAAAATGTACAAGCTTGACGTCAAGAGGGTATTACGTAATGAAATTTGAAACATTTAGAACAGAAGATCATCATCGTCAAAGACACCTGTTTGAACGGGAGCCAGCTGCTGGCAGGGTTGGCAGGGTTGTGGGGGTTCCTCAGTCGCTCGAGGGCAGAATTTATAGCGTCGCCATACGTTTGCTGGAACCAGGTCTCATGTGGTGTCTCTGCTGGGGCTGATGTGATGCTGCAGACATGCTCCAGAGCAAAAACCACAGGTCGCATCAAGGCAGAGTGCTTCTCGCGCATGATTGCTATCTTCTCATCTCTGAAACACAAAGGAGAGATAAAGATAAATCAGGCTTACCGTAAGTTTGTTTTAGAGAACATGGACAACGTTCAAATGGTGATGTTGGCAGAAAGAAGCTAAACTTCTCAGAGAAGAGCACAGATCTCACCTTCGGAGCGTGTTATTATTCTGAACCCTCTTCACCTCGTCCTCTAGTTGTTGAATCCTACGCAAGACATGCATGTGCTGCTGCTGCAACACGCCCAGCCACAATTCATCCCAGAGTAACGTCACCCTGCGCAGCTCACCGACTAACTGCTGGACCTGGTCAGCACACAACACTGGTTAGGATCTCATTTAGAAATCACAAAAAAATGTACCAAAAGACAATGACTGTATTTAATCACGCTGTGTAGCCCAATACCTGAAGCACCATGGTAGGGTTTGCTAAGGACAGCTTTTCCACTATCTTGCTGTAACAATCCTGCATCATGGCTTGGTCTTGACTGGAGCAGAATGTTGCCAGTTCTTCTGGAGTTTCGCCTTTGTCACCACTCTCTGGTTGCTCCTCCTCCTCCCCACCAAGGCCTTCTCCTTGGATGCTACCCAAAAATGTGGGCAGAGCCGATGGCAGTTTGCTCCCTGTAATAAGCAGATTTACCAATTTTACAAGATGATTGTAGTCAATGTTTGATATACGTTAAAGTGTAATAAGGCATGAGAAATAAACTGAAAAAATAAGCCCTGCCTGAATTCTGAGCCTCCCCTCCAAGGGAGAGTGAGCCCACAATGGCAGGATAAAGGATGAGATGTGGGGAATCCTGGGCCACTCGGCAGAGTAAACTACATATACTTTGTCGTATGTATGCTTCTGGATGATTGAGCCGTGAAAAGAGCTGTGGCGTGATACCTGAGAGAGAGAGGGAGGAAGAGAAGGAGGGGGGGGGGGGGTAATCAGAATATTAACAATAACATTTAGAGCATTTTAATTGAACTTTTAAACAGATTTAAATCTGTGTCAACTTCCAGACTGAATATAAAAGTGGTAGAGTTCGACATACCCCTCCAGGGTGCTGTCGGAGTGGAGGCTAAACCTAGCTCAAGCCCCTCCCTCAGTTCTCCAGCATGCTTGACCAACAGACGAAGGAGACGAAGGGTTGCCATGACGATCACGTCATCATTACTCTGTTTGCTGTTGTGACAGGACAGCAAGAGTTTGGGGTCATCCTCATCAATAGCGACCTGAAACAACAGAAATTCTGGATGAAGACCATAATAAAAGGCTCTCCACACCTGCAGGCAGGTTGCAATGATGGCCTACCAATTGTTCATTTTCATTCTACCTAATGTACAAAATGAACATCAAAATCCATTAGGAATCTGTTTACTGACGTATTACTGCATCAACAGAGAAATGGTAAGGTTCTTCCTTTTCTACTGTTGGCTGTAAGGAGAAAATAAAAATATGGAGCTTTTCACATTTACTACATGTATCCGACCTGGATGTTTCCCCCAGTGTTGAGGAACCTTGCATGCACGCAAAGGACGTCCCCAAAGCTTACCTGGCCCGCATTGAGCTTCAAGAACGTGAAATAGGCCTGACAAGAGATCCGATAGAGGCCAAATATTCGGTCCACCACGCGTCTCCAAACCCGAATTAAACCATCCGCAACAGGTTGGCCTGCCTCTGCCAGCCAAGGGCATGACGCAGTTAGCTGTCGCCATATCACATCCACCATGTCATCTTCATCATCTTCCTGTTGGAGTGCCATATCCTCATCCTAAAGAAAAACACATGCAAAGAATTCAAACAATCTGACGTAGTAGGTAATGAGGTGGAAATAAAACATTTCACAGGGCTTCAGACTACGACTGAAATGGCGACTTTTTTTTCCAGCGTGTGTTTCATTTGTGCAAGTGTGTACATTTACAGTAAAATGCTCCCTCCAACACAGGTAATGTGATCGGCGTTACCCACATATACATTTTTCTTTGGCGGGCGCCACAAATGAATTTGGGTAGCCATTAAAAGACTTTGACACCACTCTACCTGTATGCCAGTTGGTCGACACATGGCTTGGCCAAGAATGCTAAAAATAGTTTCCTTGTCTTCTTCACTTGTAGTTGCAGGTAAGAGCTCCTCAATATCCTTTTTTTCTCCAGGAAGAAGAGGCAATCCCTCACCTTGGCTAAAGGGAAATACATTTATTTATAGTGTGATATTGGTCGACGAGTATATCGTCGCTGCTACGTGAAAAACGACATCCCCAAAACGTAAAAATGTGGAAATTGGGAGAAAAAAATGGACAGATGTTTTTCACATAGCAACGACGATATTCATTATAATACAGCTCAATGTCATTACATAAAACAATAGTTAAAAAAACAAAATCTTTAACAAAATCAATTTCAAATAAAGAATTTCAAGAATAACCTGCTTAGGTCCACTTACCTGGCATTGTCTACGACCTTCCGACCCCAGCGGTATGCCCAGCTGGCCAGTGCTGCCCAGGACTTTGCCACCTCAGGGGCTAGGCTGGTGGAGAGCTGGTAGAGTTGGCCAAGCACAAAGTCTGGCTCCCCAACACCAACACTCACTACACACAAGTCATAGACAGAATTTTTGGTTATTCAATGACCTCAATTGGTCAGCATTAAGCAATTGGTAGTTGCAATTACACTATTAGTCAAAATGTAGCGTTCTTAATGTAAAATTTTTTTACAGAAAAATGTCCCATTGTGGGTTGTTCATGCTTGCCAACTATCATGTGATCTTTAAAACATGAAGCTAAGTAAACTGCTTGACCATCTTATGAGAACAATCATAACCTTTGAAATGTATAACCCCTTGAAATGGAACATGATATGTGATAAACTGCCTGGTACATCCTACAGAAATGTAAATTAGAGTCCTATAATGTGGTCTAAAATAGGCTTTGCTCAAAGGTCCTTTCCAGCCATGTACTGTATATAAACATGCATTTTACGTGTAAGATCAAAAGTGCCAAACTTACATAAATGAATACACCATTAAATAATAAAATAAATGTTTCATTAATTAAATACATTTTAATTAATTAAATGTTGATTTATTATTAAAATACGGAATTAAATAAATCAATGTGTTATTAAATGTGTCATTAATTAATGAAATTACCCATGTTTATTTGTGTGTGTGTGTGTGTGTATATATATATATATATATATATATATATATATATAAAAAATAATTATTTCATGGTCACCGTGTTGCAGTGTTTAATGTATTTATTTTATCTGTCAAACTCACCCATCAAAGTTTGGTGGGCAGGTCCTAACACCTGATTGGTCACCCTGCTCACCAAGTCAAGGCAAATTTATTCCAGAACAATGAATTGATGCAGAGCGAGTAGCTAGTAAACACAATTCAATAGGCTGGGTGGCGCTATTGACCTCAATAGGTGCGTTACCATCAGACTCAGATTTACGCTCTCATGAGGTACTTTTTGAAACGTGTTGAAATGGAAGTCACTTTTTTTCGCATTTCCTGTAGTCATGTGACCCCGCCTGGTAAAAGGAAGTAGGAAGAACAGGGCCCCTCGCTTTTGTGTCGGAATTGCTTCCTGAGGGGACAACAAGTCTTATTGAGCCAAGGCTGCCGCGGCTCCATACACGCATTTGTTCTTGTGACGATACAATAGGAGCAGTTAGCGTGACGTGACCGCTTACAAGAACAGCGAGATCTCGCGAGAGTCGAGGCGGGACATTACGAGAACTACGCCTCAGAAGCAAATCACTCTTCAATGGAAACCTTAAACCTACAAGTCAAAACTGTACTTTAGCAAAATAGTAGAAAGATCGCTTTTATTTTGATGTTGTTTTGCACAACAACAAGCCTTGATCACTCTATATCAGCAAAAAAAATCCATCACCGCAGCCGCCATGTTTCTAACCTCTTCAGGCCGAAGCAGTCGATAAGACAAAATTTGAGTGAATCAGGCTTTAGCCCCCCCCCCCCCCCCCCCCCCCCCCCCCCCACTAACTTTGACGGGCGAGTTTGACAGATAAAATACAATTATGAAACGCTGCAACACAGGACCATGAAATAAATAAATACAGAAATAATTATATATATTTTTATATACGTAGGTAATTGAATTAATGAATGACACATTTATTTAATCACTGGTTTATTTAATTCCATATTTAATTAATAAATGACACATTTAAGATATAAGACAAACCCTCTTCCAGCAGTGTTTTTCTATGGAAAGTACCTGACCGCTCAATGTTTAAAATGACTTTTCTTTCTTCTTTTTTTTAGGCAAACGTTACTCCACTATATTGTCTTAACCAATGTTACGTCTGAGTGGCACCCCATAAGCAAGTGCGGACGGATTTTTGGGCGACATGTCAAGTACATGTCGGAGCGTTCCCTCACATTGGATGTCGGAAGGCGTCCCTTTGCACAAAATAGGGCCCCCCATGGAGGATGGGGGCCTATACAGACAGATACAGTGATCTGCGTGCAAGGAGGGGAGGCTCTGCCTATGGTAATGATACTTCATTTATACAGTATAGCGCTTTTCCACCTTACAAGGTCCTCTTTACATTTGACTACTTCAACATGGTCACAATGGCTTGGGATCGAACCCACAAACCCTAAGCGTTGTGACTTGTAAGACCACCACTCTATCACTGATCCATGCCACCTACATATAATTGTACTCAAATTTACCTGAAGTCTCAGTGGTGATGTGGGGAATGCTCTGTTCCACGAGAGGAAGCTCCAGTAGAGCAGAAATGTTCTGACACAAAGGTGTCATGTTGCTCACAGCATTGGATGAATTTACTGCCCCTGACATCTTCACAACCTGGAGCGAAACAGCACGATGCATACTTAATGTCATAAAAGAAATAAAGCCTGCACACCAACATTTTTTACAAAATCAAATCATGCCACCAATTGAGGACCAATTTACAAAAGTGGACCTGTTTAAGCTGGGGTATCATGTCCTTCCAGTCAGCCAACAGCCATTTGCAGAGCGTGAGCAGTGAGCGACAGGCAGCACCTTCATTCTTTCCCACATAGCAATATGACAGAGCAGCCCTGCTCAGCATTTCCATCGCTGTAATGGACTGGCCTGTGGAATTGATTACTAATGTTATATTGAAATGAATTACCAAACATTTATATATATATATATACATTGCTGTCCATATATGATCTGGGTCTGTTTTGACATGTGTGATTTGTCAAAATCACGGACTTCTGTCCTCACCTGAAGTCCTCACTACTTTGGCTTTTTCTATCTGCAGATCTGGCCCCCACTTCTCTCCCAGCGTGCCTTCCAAGGTAAGGCGCCGGAAGGCCTTTATCAGTTCGTCGCCCTGCTCCTCATCTTGGCTTCCATCGCAACATTGGCTGAGCAGGCGGGATGCCAGGGCAATGTTGCCTTTTTTTCGAGCAAACTTTACAGTCGTCAAACAAAGCTCCATGAGATGGGCATCTGTGGTAGGAGAAGAACCTGCAAGAGGATGAAAATGACAAGCGTTGACAAAAGAAGATTTTCTATTGGACTGAGTGGGCCTGACGCATTTGTCTTCACAGTTATTTTCCCTACCCACACAACTATACAGTAGTTCGTGCTTTTTTACTTATTAATATTAGTGTTAATTATTACAATTATGTCAAGCATTGGGCTACACCAAGAATCATAGTTCACTGCAGCATTTCTATATTGAGACATATTGGTTTTAGTGATCTTCTATTCCAATATGAAAGAAATAGATGAAAGGGACTTCATCCAAAAAAATGAAGCCTGCTAACATAATTGTACATACAGCATTTGTTGTATTTGCTTTTTTTCTTACAGCAGAGAAAACACATCCTAGTGCTGTGCAATCTTCTGTAACGAGGACACTGTACTCAGAGTGAGATCTATACTTATTACTTACTGTACTAAATTTGACAGACAAGCTGCTAGGCAGCTATAGATGTCTATGCGTTACACTATAGTGTATATGACAGTGTCAGTTTTCTCCAATGCACAGCACGTATGAGAGAACTGCCTCAGGCAATATATAAAACTCAGATGGTGAAGTTGATAACTTTGGGCAACTTCTCATATTCTTTGACAAGATTCTGAGGCATTTAACTCTCCGATTTTGTCAATTTGACGCATATAATATAGGAGCTTTAGTAGCTGTTCAAGCCCAAGGTAAAGTCTCGTGTAGTCAATAGTCATAACATGAAATCTGTTCTCACCCAGAGGCACAAACAACAACTACTCTGTGTGTCATTATTCAGTGATTCTTAGCTTCTGAAATAAAAATGACTAAAGCAGTTGGCATAGAGGTTGACTGAGATTACCTTGGTTAGATTTACAAATTAACAATGGGATCTTGTAAAAAAAAAAAAGAAAAATGCTGATGAGTGATTGTATTACCTCTGATTTTGTTGAGTTGTCTCTGGAACATGGTGTATCTGAGGGCTTGAAGGAAAGGCTGGACATCTTGTTGTTTACAAGAACTCAGTGCCTCACTGTTCAAAGGAACCACAGAGTCCTACAGAGAATACAACAGCACACACAATTTAATCATACAGTGGTACCTCGGCTCACGAACGCTTCAGCTCACGAACTTTTCGCCTCACGAACATTAAATTCGCGAGCATTTCGTCTCGGCTGACGAACTAGTTTTCAGCGGACGAACCAAATCACGCGACACGAGAAATCACGAGAAGCTGACGCACGCTCACGGCGTCCCAGTTCGTCGCCCCCTTTGTTTGAGTGCGGACGTGATTTGTGTTCGGTAGACATTTTGGATCATTTTGGAGTACTTTTGCTACCATGGGACCGAAAAAGACCCCACCACAGGCTAGTGTTAAGCCTAAGAAGACATTGAAGAAAATTACGGTCGAGCAGAAGGAGATCATCGACAAACACGAACGAGGTGCGCGTTTGTGTGACTTAGCGTCCCAGTACCAGTACGCTAAGTCTACCATTGCTACCATCCTTAAGAACAAGGAAGCTATTAAGGGTGCGTGTGTGGCTAAGGGTGTTAGAGGATTTGATTCGCCTTCAAGAGGACAAGCAGAAGGAAGCCATTCAGGAGTTGTCATGTGAGGACGAGGAGGAGGAGATGGCTGCAGCATCAAGTGAGAGCATCAAGACCATGTTAACTAAGTGGAGTGATGTGCAGGCTTTTATCGAACAGTACCATTCAGAAAAGACTGTGGCTATGAGAATCATCAACATGATAAATGATAATGTGATGCCTCAGTTTCGTAAGACCTTACAACTCAGAAAGCAACAGGTGTCAATTAAGAGGTTTTTAGTCAGCAACAAGGATAGAGAGTCTCCTAAGAAGCAAAGAAGAGAAGCCACACCGGAGGACTCTCCTTCCAAACAGTAACTCCCTCCCTCCCTCCTCCTCCCACTCCATTCCATCAAGCCTTCAACTACTGTACCATCACAAAGCCAAGTTGCAAGTTTTGCAAATAAAAACACTTTATTATACAGTACAGTGTATTTCTTTAATTACAATACAATAGCACATTTATTATACATAAAATAAGGTATATTTTGTGTAGTTTTAAGGCTTTTTTAGTAGAAAATTGTGTTTTATGGGGACCTGGAAACGGATTATTCTCATTTTAATGGTTTCCTATGGGAAATACTTGTTTGGAAGACAAACTTTTCGGCTCACATACTCTCTGTGGGAACCAATTAAGTTCGTGAGCCAAGGTACCACTGTACTTCAAAACTTTACTATGCTAGCAGGACTGATGTTACCATTGGTCCTTTCATTTTTTTCAAGCAAACAGAAGCAGTGACCTTTGAAGAATACCGGTATTTGGAAGACAATCTATCATTCCAAACCATCCTAATAGCATAATTTTTTTCTTCAAAATGAGACAAACTAACTATATTAAATAATGGAACATTTTCTAGACTTTTGTTCCAGCATTTTTACTTGGCTTTGATGACTCATGATTGACTTTTTTCCCCATTTTGATTTTAGAAAATTATTTCATGAAACAATCAGAAGTATCATGCTTAATACTCATAGCGACGTCACACTTTTATCGGTTTGTTAGCCATTCAACTTATCAAGTAAAAATGTTGAAGTTAATAAATGTGAAATGGAAGAGAGTGGTGTATGTACCTCTTGTCCTGAAAGTGTGTTTTCTAGAGTGGCAGTGCAGTGGAGCTGCAAAGTGGGAAGGGTGGGCAAGGCATCAGAGAGGGTCAGGGTTGATAGTCGAAGAGGACCCAGGCAGATCCGTCCAGTTTGTTTCAGGCAGCGCACCAATGTACTGCAAAAATACATGAATTATTAGAAGAACGAAAAGACAACATTAGAAAAACCAAATAGTGTCCTCGGATAAGTGGTAGTAAATGGATGGATGTAATATTATTCTCATTTTAACAAGAAAGATGTTTGAAACAGGAAGATCTAAGTGAGTACCAAGTATTTCTACATGTGTTTGTAAATACTCACTCTTGATTGGCTGGGGCCCTTTGCTCTGGTGGCTGATTGGCCTTTGCTAGGGCACTAACAGCGGTACGAAGGAGCTGTACCTCAATGGCTCTCTGAAGTTCTGTTGGATCAGGACTCAATGAGGGCAGAAGCCTCTTCAGATCTACACCAGACACCGACACACAACTTTTAACAGAATGCAATCTGATGTACAGTCCCTTTGCAAGCAGTACCATTTAATCAGGTATTCATTAACATATGACTGACAGTTACCCCTTTTAAAATGGCTGCTTGGCTTTCTCTAAATTAAACAATGAATTCAAGGATTAGGCCTAGACTTGCCCATCTTGTCTTTGCTACTGGAGATGGAGTTGAAGTCTTCTCCAGGCAGAAGTTCCAGTTGAGCACCACATTCAGTCAAATCTCCATCCTCAAAGTGGCTTAGGGCCTGAATGTAGTTGAAATCAGCCCTCAGGTTGATGTTGACTAAATTGGTGGAGTTCTGTTTCAGGGCCTGAACAGTGGTTTGCCATTCCTTGACTGATGGCCAATCACAAAGTGCCACATAGCACTGACATGCTTTGTTGGCCACCAGGTTGATGACATCGGGAGAGCAATCATTTGACTTCAGCAGCACAGTTTTCCGGCTATCACCTTTTCAAAGAAAACCCGGGGAGGGGGAGGACATATTACGTGTGTTTATACACATCACAGTCCATAGTAGCAATAAGTATGAAAATAATATAAACATAAATCATCCAGAACCAAATAAACGTCAGATAAATCCTGGTTCTTTTAAATCAGGCATGGGCAACTTTGATTACAAGGGCCACAAATGTAAATGTTATGATCCTCAATTGACCAAATGAAGCATTAGCAGAAGACATTAACAAAAATAATGTTGTTAGTACTGCTGTACATTGTCATCTCCACTATTAAATGGAATCAAAGTAGAAATGGTTGGACTGAAAGTTGACTTAGTTAAAATTTATATTTAATAGTTACCATTGCTTGTATGTTTGGGGCTGCAGGTACTACTAGAGAGTTTGAGCAGGTAACAGTCAGAGCTTTTGATGCTGCAGTCCATCCCTGTAACTGCAGACAACTGATCTTGGTAGTCTAGCGCTGCTTTCTCAAACCTGAACACAGGCACACGCAAGAAAATACGTCACAATGCCCAAATATAATTGTGTTTTTTAATTCACGAAAAATCATTGGATTGTTTCTCATTTGAAATATTTGCCTCTGTATTAAATTGAATATTTGAGAAATCACAAGATAAATCAAACATATCACACAAGTTTTATAGCAAAAGAAAGAAGACCAAAACATTGAACATTTATAAGTTGCTTACCGTCCCTCCGCTTGTAAAGCAACTGATGACAACCAGCTGAGACTCTTGCCAGTGTTCGAGAGGCTCCAGGCAGCAAGTCCTTGGATAGCATCAGGACAACGTAGCTCACAAAGCGCTTCTGCCAATAATGTTAAAGGAACCTCTAATTCTGGACCCTGAAGCGAACAAAACAGAAAACATTATCAGAATTTGCATCGAGGTTTCTTACCTGAAATCCACATTGACTGTTAGGGTTAAGAGGAGGGAAAAAATGGGTAGGGTGGGGGGATCCCAATTCGTTTTAAAGCATCTGTACTAAAGAAACTAGGAGTAACATGAATTAAATTTGAATTAAAAATGAACATAGACAAAAATATTAAAACAATTTGTACTCAGCAAGTATAACGTAGAACAATATAAAATAATGCTGTGTGCGCTGGCAGTAGTACAGTGCTTTGAAAGATTATTCATACCGACTGTACCCCTTGAACTTTTTCACATTTCATATTTGAGTGTATTTTATTGATATTTTAAATGCTAGACCAACACGTTGCTCTACTACTGAGCTAATCACCAAACAAAGTTTCGTAGTGTTTTTGGGTGGTGTGTCGCGTGAGATTTTATGAAAGGACAACTCGTAGTAACAGGGATGTGATTTGACCAAAGTGAAATTATCTGAAAATTTAGCCGGGGGTCTGGGGGCCGCTGGCAGACGCCCTGGTGGGGGGACAAGGGGGGGCAAAGCCCCCCGGAGCTCATGGGTTTTCCGTGTTTTTAAGTACTTTCAATGCACTCACATGACAAAGAAATAGACAAAACAACAGCATAAATTTTGAAAAGTAACTCATATTAGAGCATACCACAAATGTCTTTGTTATAGCAGAAGATGTTATCTGTCGGAGTCATGCGCATACACAATGAACTACTAAAAAAAAAAAAAAAAAAAATCGGAATTCCGCTAATTAGCGGAAAAATCACATCCCTGTAGTAACCGCTCCTTTAAGCATTGCCTTTACGCTTCCCATGCAGCCAGTTGTAAATTACGTAATTAAAAACTACAGTGCGAAAGGTGGAAAAGTACGGAAGGCCAACCTGTCGATCTTTGAGCTCCTTATGCAGGTCAGGGTGCTTGTCTTTTAATTGTTTTGTGATGTTCTGCCTTTCGCCTGGCAGGTTTTATAACATCGTCTGCAGACCGATGCGTCTGCGATATGCTTCGCCTTGTGCATTTTCTTCAGCCATTTCATGGTGTCCTTTTTGTCTACCTCCACACGTGTGAGTCAAATACACTTTTATTTGCGGTACGCTAATTCCTGCTTCATGCATGTGTCAAACCACACCGCTACTTGTTTTGCCCCCAATCACGCACGCACGGTCTCCCGGGCGGGGAAGTGGCCCACGCCATTACGATACGCTGCTACTTATTTGCTATATGCTAACTCCTCTGACTAGTTACGAGTCTCTGTAAGGTCACTTGTCGTGCGGCGGCGCTGCAAGTACCGTTACCATACAAAACACAGTATAGTATAGTTTTAAATGACGCAGTACCCCTATACCAAATTAGTACCGGTTAACCGTGCATCCCTAGGTGCAATCAATGACTATGCTTACATGACCTCAATATTCGGGTAAAAATTCTGGTTTCTGAAACATTTGGAATACAGTATCCCGTTTACATGTGTGAGAATACACAGTAACTCCGTACATGGTAATGTGATCGAACCCTCCCTCTATACCGCAACACATAGACATCGTAATGACGTAATTAGACATCATTTCCACTTTGTATTTTCCACTATCGATATTCTCATTCATGTTCTTATTCATGTGATCACCCAGCCCTACCGACAATGTCCTCATTCAAACCTGGGTGCTGCTGTTTTTAATCTCAGCAAGAAGGTCAAAACCATGACGTATGGTCACCGCTGGTTGGCCAGACAGGAGACCAACCCTCATCAGTGAAAGACGGATCCTTGTCAGCCAGTCTTGGCACGTTTGACGGTTGGTGTAAAAGAATGTCCTGATACCCTGTGTCAAAAGAGGACATTTGCATTATTCAACGGAAAATGTAAATTACGTAAATGTTATCCATGCTCAACACTTTAACTGAATATTTATTATTTTAAATTAGCAGTGTAGTTAGACTTATAAGCTTACCTTAGGTGGGGCAGTGAGAGCATTAGCACAGCCCTCATATGCATTATACATGAGCTTCTCCAGGTTCTCAAGATACTGAAGCAGTAGAGTGATCCTGAGCTGATTGGAAAGGTGACCATCCCCGTCACTTCCAGCACCAGCCCATGATCCAACATCCTGTTCTGGGTTCAGGCTGTGAGCAGCCAGGCTGCGGATCATACCTGAAATATATAGAGGAAAATAAGACTACAATCACACTGCAGGGGGTGATGCCAAACTCAGATTTTTTGTTACATCCGACCTTTTTATGTACCGTTCACAATACAAAAACAAATGCAACATCTAATCTGAACGCAACGCGCCTGTAATGCGACTCGCATGCGCAAAGAGCAGTGAGCACACGTCGAGTGACGTACACCCAAAACAACGACGTCACGTTGCGGTGTTCACGGAAGTAAATATTGTCCCGACTCGCAACGTCTTACCGCCAGCCAAGTCACTGAAGCAAGTGACTTTTATCAGTTTCATATGCAAATTTAGCTGTGCCAACGCACGCTACAGATTAGTGGAATGGTGGACTTGTTTCGCGGACGTGTTAGGAGTTTGATTCATAGCTCGTCTGCATACATTATGCAAACTCAGCTGCGCGAACGCCCTGGTTGGTGGACTGTTTTCACGCTGGCTCTTGGTTGGTTGCTATCCTCAGCTTCCTTGTGCGTCAGTTTTGAATGTGCTGTTTACAAACAGCAACAGAAATCCGTCTGACTTATTTTTTTAATTTCATCTCGCCAGAGTAGCTAGGTTGGAAGAGGTAATTTGCGGGAAATGATGGGACACTCCTCTACCTCATTTCATTGAGAAGTCTACCGAAGATGACGTTGCGTCATCGCCGTTAATGATGAACCGTCTGCAGTGCCACACGTCAACTTTATGCTTAATGTTTCAAGTGTGATTAAATTAAAGACAAATAAAAAATTGACACTTACTCAAAACAGCTTTGTATATATATTCACAGACGTGTCAATAGTCTCCCTTCCAAGCACTCTCTCCCACCCGCGCAGGGCGCATATCAGGTTTTTGATGACCGGATGCGTGCGAATGAGCGTTCACAGTGCAGACACATCGCATACATATCCGATTTATATCCACATACGAAAGAGGCCCAGGTCGGGTGTGAAAAAAAAATCGGAATTGAGCTGCAGTGTGAACGCAGCCTAAGAAACGGTTTGGCTGTCTGTCATAAATAAAAAAAACTACAAAAAAAATGTACACTTGCATCCTCCAATATAACTGTGGTCACAATTTTGACTGCTACGATGAGATTAACCTAAATGTCAACAATAAATATGTGGGCAAATGTTAACCCACTGTTGATGATGCTGGCTGTAATTTGCAGGTCGTTACTACTGAAAGCAACCTGGCGTGTATAAGGATTTAATACAAACAACAACTTGGGTATCACCTTCAATGGTCTGGAAGGTGTCTTGAGCTCGCCCAAGTGGAGTTCGGAGTTTGGACAGTACAGTGAACTGTGCGGCTTCCCACACTGCCCACTGCCACAGCACCACTTCAGTTTTCAACAGAGCTCTGGGCACCACACCAGGACGCATGGCATCAGCACCACCTCGGCCATCCCGTTTTTCGAGGCGCTGGCAGCTGTAATAAAGTCGTTCCAGCCACGGATCCTTGCTGTGGACAAGAATGGGATTTTTAAAAAGCCTCAGTACTTGACATACAGCTCGCCCTAACACAATTTTATTTTCTATGCAAGTGCAATAAGTATTAAACTGTAGACAACAGTGGTATATCCTCTGCTTCTGATACATAACATTAAATGTGAGAATTTAGATTAAAGTAACATATTTAATTAATCAAGTGAGGGAAACTGAGGTTTTGGACATACCCTCCACGGTGCAGGACTCCATATAAGATGAAGCTGATGAGGTCACTGAAGTCCTGGGGGTGTAAGGTGCTGCTTGGTGCTCGGCTCATGTGATGGCGGATGGCCAATGAGATATGAGTCATCTCTGGGTGACTGTGGTTACTATTCAAAAAAATAATCATGAAACAGACAATAACATATTTATGAGATCTGACTAAAAGTTTTCTATGATAAGACATGAAACATAGACTCAAAGGACAGAAGCACTGCATTTTGGGGGCCAGCTTTACCTTAAAGAAACATCCAGCGGTATTGTCCGAAGCAGTTTGCCATAGGCCTGCCTCACCCTGACTGCTGAGTGGACCAGCTGGACTCTGCACACATCCACACACCTAAAACACACATGATCTTAATTCAGCAGGTGGCTCAGGTTGACGTGCAACAGGTTCTCGCAACTTGCAGGGTCACACAACTAGACAATTACATTTGAGTTACACACCTATTGAACAAGAAATCAGACAAAAAATACAAAAAAAATAGAATAGAATAGAATGAGACAAGACAAAGTGGATCAGCAAGTTTTGGGGTTTTGTTTTGGGGGTGATGTGTATGTGTTATCAAAATGGTAATCACAATTACTGAACTACACATAGAGCATATCAAAAGCAGCATCAGAAAACTACAGTTACTCGTATAATTTCGTTTTCAAGTAAAGAAATAAATCAAATGTGTCTTCCTCCTATAACAGATTGAAGCTTAATGTCCTCTGTACTTCAAGTTCCTGCTCAAATTCTATACAAAGCCCCAAGGCAGCTCATTATGAGTTGACAGGTGGGCATTTACCTCTGAAGAAGCTCCACAGATAAAGCTGAAGAGAGGATGAATAGGCTGTTGCAGGTCTGAAGGCAGATAATCTGATCTTCATTTAGGGCTGTTGAGTGAAACAGAGGGAAATATTATCCATTGTATTGCCTGTTAACAATCTGTGATCTTAAAAAAAGAAAGGCAAAGAGTATTGGACATGTTGAGCTCACCATTAGACAGCAGGCCACGACAGAACTTGTTAAAGGAAGGCAGGGAAAAGAGAGGGCTGTAGGTGTCTGACTTCTTCATCAGCAGTGAGATCTCTTGAGCCCATGTCAGCAGCAGCCTCCTGATACATACACACCATGTTCTGATTTTGTCATACACCTACCCACACTTCCCGATATAAAGCTTGTTGTGATATCAAATCCTCTTGTTTCCTTTGGCAGTGTTAAATATGCTGGCTATAATGTTGGTCTAAAATGAAAAAACCTGGCTTCAGGATAGAGATGTTCCTTCACCAGCAGCCCTCCCAGAAGGTTAAGCAGAGTGCTGAAATGCTTCTTTGTGGCTGTCGTGACAGTGCTAATGACAGCACCATCAAACAGGGAGGGGGAAGATGATGACAAGCTGGAGGAGATGAAATGATCATGTCTAACAGAGAAAACGCAGAGAAGATACAGCACCAGTTAGGAAGTACAAAATTACAAACGGGCTCATCACATCATGCATTTATGTAATTTAATAAAATAAAAAAATAAAAATGATTGTGATTAAGTGAATTAGTTAGATATTTTATAAGAAACAGCATAAACCTGTTTACGCCAACCAGTAGACCTACAGTCTAATTCAGTTTGAGATGCTTTGCAACGTTTCACATTTATAGTATATCGGCAAAAGTTGTGAATATGATTTACTGTTGACTAAACCTTTCTGCACCCTTCATTGGGGGGACTTCTACAGTAACATGGTACCTAAAAGAATACAGCTAGACAGTGTAGGTTTTTTTGGTTGAAGAAGAATCTTCACTTTCAAGAGACATAAGCAATGAAATTGCAATGCCAGGGATCATGCGCTTGGCTTCTTGTGTACAGTCCTCCGTCGTTGACTTCTATTAACTATAAAGATCCTCTTGATTAATGAAAAAAAGGCAGATTGTATTGTTGAACTGGTATAATGTCAAATTATTCAGCCATCACCATACCTAATGAGCTGCACCGCAGGGAATTCTGATCAGTGTTTACCATTTCTAACCATACCGCGTTAAATTTAAAGTGCAATATGTGGCAAATCACGAGAGTTCAAACATTACCTGGTACAGTGGGAATAGAGGGTGTAAAGCACAGCATACTGGATGGCAGGGTAGTAGACTGCTAACTCAGAGTGCACTAACATCAGCGTGTGACTCAGCAGGGCAAAGACGGTAGGAGACAAAGCCCACATCTAAACAGGTCAAACAAAAGAAAATTAGCTACAATGATGAAAATCAGTCTATTCTTAATTCAGACAACACATCAGGAGATATAAACGAAGAGCCAGTCAAAAACTTTGGTTGCTCAGCAAACATCACCTGTAGATTTCAGTGAAAGTGCATACGTTTACATCATTAATAGAAACCAACTTTACGTTGTCAAATTTACACTTGAATGTGATATTTAGTGGAGGACCTAATTCAATGTAAAATATATCGAGTTTTTATACTATCACTTCAGAATACTCTTCGGAAATGTGACTTTTACCCGTCACCACAAGCCCATAGACACAAAACTCATTGAAACATTACAAGACTATTAAAAATTTGAATTAGGTATAAGAGGTTTTCATTCATGCCAGATCCACCACACAAGCATCTACCAAAATTCTAACACAATCTGCTTCTTCCTCTAGTCGGTGAATCAGTGGAGGGTGAGGTCTGTGGATCTCACTCTACTTCATCTATCCTTCCTTTCTTTCTTCAGTCTTTCCTTTGGTCTCCTGAGGTCTCCCAAATTTGTTGGAATTGAGATGTTTCTGGGGTTGGTGAAAGATTCTGGTTTGTAACCCTGTGGGTAGTAGGTGGTGTCTGGTCGGTGTTTGATTTAACTTTTCTTTCTTTTCTTTGATCCTTCCTCGGGTCTCCTGACAACTTCACGACTAGCAGGATTCTGAGATATTCGGTTTAGGTGAAGGGTATGGGATTTTTAATAGGTTTTAGGTGAATTAGTGAGCATAAACTCACACACACGCACATATGCACACACACAAAAAAAGAAAAGAGAGCAATGAAGATGACATTGATTGATTGTTGAATCGGTAAGATTACCGAATGAACAATACTGAGCTCTCTCAAAAAAAAAAAACATTTTGAATTAAGATGATTGAGATTTTGTTTTCACCTAGAGTGAAGGACCAAATGCATCTTGCTAACTGTTAATGATAAATTAGCAAGTATAAGTTGTGATTTAAATTACAATGATACAATGAACATAACTGAGAATTAAGTAGACAGAAAAAGTTAAAATAAAAACTCTACCTGCAGTGGTGTTTGCTCAAAAATACAAATACAAACATGCTCAATCAGACTACAACAAACTTAACTTTTGGAACAGAATTTATCTATCTGCAGGTGTTACATAATTCAGTTATTCCTAACTAGGGTGGTGTGGCACACTATTATGCTGTGAGGGACCAATAGGGGTGCTGATGCTGTGCCATTTTTCTTTCATAAAATAGGTGCCTTGGCTCAATACAGGTCAGGAAACACTAGCAAAATGTGTGTAACAAGTTTAACCACTGTGTGTGAACCTGACTGTAATTTGTTTTTGTAACAAACCAAATGTAGTACATAGCACAGATATGTCCACTATAACTACATTCGACCAATTGAAGGGACAATGTTCAATGACAAAGGTTCTACTTCAAAGTTGTTGATTGGGATTGAAAGATTGTTGTTTTTTTGTTTCAGTTAATTTACATCTCCTGTCAAAGAACAGTATACTTGTCATTATTATTATTACTACTTTTTTGTAAACCTGTGTATCTTACTTACCCCGATGAGTGAGTTCTTTGTGTTCCCAATGGTGGTGAGAGTGCTGAGATTGAAAATGAGGGTGAACTGTGCCTTCTCCGGGTTTAGGGTGACTGAAGCGAAAGCAGGGTGCTGGATGCCGAGGCAGGGGCTATCAGGTGGCTGTAGCCCACCGGTCAGCTCCAGGGTAGCCAGAATACTGGACAGGGCGCATGCCATCTCTCCCAATACCAATTTGTAAGCTGCCTCCAGTGTTGGAATATTTTTTAGACTCAAGAGTGCCTGATACACTCCATGTACAGCTGACATCACCTGTGGAGTGCACATACATGACAAAACAAACTGTAAAGTAGACGTAAAATACTTAGAAACTACTTCACAGTTGTCAGTTGCAGAAGCTAATGGGATCAAATACATAGAGCTGAGTTTGTTTATCAAATGAAACCTTGTCATCACCAAGTATGTTTTTCAAAAGAACTTTAAAATGTGCCATAGCAAGCCACATTAAACCCATTAAATGTTGATACAGATTACGGTGGCACAACCAACAAATGTATTTTTAATCACAATCATTTCTTATATTAAGTCTTTGGGATATACATCGTTTCCGCTCTGTATTCACAGCACTTTTTCCACATTTACAGCCTTATTCCAAATATGGTTTTTGAAATAACCATTTACAACCCATAATAACGCCAAGAAAAAAAAGCTAATGAAATCTTTGCAACTACATTAAAAATACAATCTCATGGACAGTATTCACAGACTTTTTCAAAACTTTGGTGATGCACCTTTGGCAGCAAGTCTTTTTGAAAAAAAGAGGCCACAAGCTTGGAACACCTCTCTTTTCTTTTTGCAGCACCTCTCAAACCACATCAGGTTGGACAGAGAGCGCCGATTGGCTGGCAAGGCCAACTTGCTGGGCCAAACTGCTGAAAGATGAACTGTAGCCCCCCCGTCCGAGGTCAAAAGTGCTCGGGAGCAACACATTTGTCCATTACCTCTCTGTAAAATGCCGCATTCATCTATACTTCAATTTGTCTCCCAGTTATTATGCCACTAAAAACATAAATGCTGCCAACACTATACGTCAATGTAAAGATGGTATCAGCCAGGTGAAGAGTGGTGCCTGGTTCCCTCCAAACATAAGGTCTGGCATTCACGCCAGAGTTTCACCTTTGTCTCATCAAGTCAGAGACTTTTGTCCTTCAGGTGCCTTTGTGCAAACAGTCAGGCTGCCGTATGCCTTTTACTGAAGAGTGGCTTCCATCTGGCCCCTCTACCATACAGAACTGATTGATAGCATGTTGCAGAGATGCCTGTCCATCTGGAAGGTTCTCCTCTTTGGAGCTCCAAAAGAGTGACCATTGGTCACCTCTTCAGCTCTTCCACCCCGATTGCGC
Organism: Vanacampus margaritifer; assembly: GCF_051991255.1. NCBI lineage: Eukaryota > Metazoa > Chordata > Actinopteri > Syngnathiformes > Syngnathidae > Vanacampus > Vanacampus margaritifer. The sequence goes on from NC_135433.1 coordinate 53,564,588, forward strand.
AGTTTTGCTGGACGGCCAGCTCTAGGGAGAATTCTGGTGGTTCTGAACTTTTTTAAATTTACGAATCATTAAGGCAACTGTGCTCATTGTGATCTTCAGCCCAGCAAGCTCCATTTTCTAGATCTGTAACTGGGGGCAATCCTGTCGCAGAGGTCCACTGACAATTTGACTTTATGCTTGCTTTGTTTGTTTGACCTACACTATCAATTGCAGGGCCTTATATAGAGCATCACGCCCAATCAACTAAATTTCCCACTGACTGAGACAATAAGGCTAGAGAAACATCAAGGAGGATCAGTGAAATTTTGAGCTTGGCAAAGGCTGTGACTACTTATGTACGAGTGATTCTTAGTATTTTATTTTTGATAAATTATTTTCACATTGTCATTATGGGGTGTTGTAACACACCATAAAAGTGAAGTACTGTGAATACTGTCCAGAGGCACTGTAGAAATCAGTCATTCCATCACATTAAGTTAAAAAAAAAAATGGAATAAAGATTAAAAACTACCATAATTGTTCATCAATGGACAGCACATTGACAAACAGTTTTAATCACATTGTTTTGCTTGCACACACACACACACACACACACACACACACACACACACACACACACACACACACACACACACACACACACACACACACACACACACACACACACACACACACGTTTAGATCCATTAACATGTGGTCACAAACCTCTTTCTCTTGATGGAAACGCAATTCCTGCAGCTGTGAGTCCGGTGCCAACAATTTCTCAACGAAGGACACAGGCAGCTTTGTGTTGATCTGTTCCACAATCTAAAAGTTTATCAGAATATCAATGTAAAACATAAACAATGATTGACAAAGACAATTAAATTCTTGATCAAATATTCATGCTCTTCCTTGTCTTCAAAATGTGTCCAAAAAGTTCTACTGTTGTGTTAAACATTCATCTTGAATAGAAATAAAAGTATTCAGTAATAGCTGTGATAAAAAAAACAAAACAAAGGGAAATCAATTTACATTTTTTTCATGCAATTGGAACACACAGATTTGTATCAACAATAATGTTTTGTAGTGTTAGTCATATTATGACTCATTTTATTTCAAATGATCCAAGTAATCAATGCACATCTAATGTGAGGCCTGCAGGGAAAAAATGAAGCCATAAGTGTAAAATGCTGTAGATAAATATTGTAATATCAAATAACACAAACTGGTGGAAAGTAAAATTAAAGCTTGATAAAATTAATGCAATGTGTCTACATCACCATAGCTTCAGAATGTTTCTGAATGAGCTGTAACTTGCAGCTTACTTATTTGCCGCTCATAAAGAATTAAGCTGCTGCAGTTACTTTATTTTGACAGAAGCCGTGAAGAGGCTGAACTCATTTGATCATGTGTCACTGTGTTCACAGTCCTATTGTAGTTTTGTGTTAAAATAAGTATTGTAATTTGGTTTATTTTGTGAATAAACATCAAATTGTGGAAATAATTATCCATTTGTAAACAAATTTTTCAGTTGACTAACTCAAGGAAATGCGCTCAAATGCTCATCGCCAACTAACGATGACCTTACCAGAGTGAGAAGGCTGAGTACTGCCAGGTTATAGTCCGATCCACAAGCACGGCAGCAGTCCAATTGGTCCAAGCCATAGGTTAAGACTGTCTCCATTAGTTGACCACAGGGCTCCATGCTGGCCAGCAATACACCCACACACTCATTCCCTGCAGTTAGAACGGCTTCAGAGAACTGGACCTGCTTGGCCGTGGTCACACACGCCAGAACCCGGTTAAGAATCTGAGGAGGGAGGGGGAGCAGATGAAAAATAGTCGGTTGATGCTCTTAGATTACACAAGGAGTTAAATTATGAAAATGGCTTTTTTGCCCTCATACAGTACATTCAGAAATCCAGAACAAAATCCAGATGAAAAAAACACATTTCAACAATGGAATGTCTAGTTCTGGATATCTACATAATGTATGTGAAGAATTCCCCAACATGTGATACAATCTCCTTTTTATCTTCCCTATTTGAATTATATGTGAATTGGCAGGCTAAATCAATAATTCAACGCATATTTTATTACATCAACACAAGCCAGCCTAAACATGTTTTCATGTGTGTTGCTCTCACATCAGTGACATAGATTTCAGTGATGGGTGGTCCTCTGATGGGGCTGAAAAGCTCTCCGATGCTGCGAACTACTGTACTGAAGACCCTCAAAAGAGCTGCCAGCTTTGGTAGAGACACTGCAGGAGGTGGGATGTCTTCATCCAACACCTCACCTGACACAACATGGCTCAAATCCTAGAAGCAAAACTAAGTCAGTCTGCTTGCTTGATTACAAACTAATAAATAACACACACACAAGCACAAACAGATGCATGCACGTTCACCTCTGCATAGGCTTCCATGTCCTCCAAGAACTGCCCCAGCAGAGTGGTGGAAAAAGTCAAATCAGCCACCCAGAATTGCTCCAGACTCTGAAGCCAGGCTTTAAATGGGGAAAAAAGGCAACCAAACTACATTATTGCATATTATTATACTCATAAACTTGATGTCACATTTTATGTGTACTGGTAATCCAAATACTGTGGCACCTTGGCCTATGAATGCCCCAATTTAAGAGTTGTTTGTGTTAGGTGCCGTCACTTGGTTTGCTTGTTTGAAAACTTGAGTTACAAGCGAAGTGAGGGGAGAAGAGCAACATTTGCCGATGGGCTTACAAACGTTTAATTCAACGACACAAACAGTCAACTACGCAAAATGAGAGCACTAGAGAGCAGCCATAGCCTAAACTCCAGACATAGAACAATAACCATCCATGTTCCTGACGGAACTCACTAGGCCCATTAAAGGCCATGTGGAGCACAACTGGTGGTGTTGAGACATCCAGCTTGTCTCAACAAACAGTAAACATACCTTAAGAAAACTATTTTATTTCATTACATTCTCTATTAGGCTTTATTATGTTTTCTTACATGTACTAATGTGGTGGTGTTTTTTTTCTGCATCAAAAACAACATAATTTTCTTTATTAGGTTTCATCAGAATGATGTCATTTCAATGGGTCATATACATTTGAAATAAGAGTAAATTGCATTACCAGTTTGGTTATGGAATTAATTACACTCATGTAATGGTACCACTGTGTACTAAGCATGAATGGTTATGAAAGATTTAATTGCATTGGGGGGTTTTCAAGGTCCTCTTCTAATGTGTGTTTTAAACAAACAAGAAATGAATCTGTATTACAACAAACAATATCCTAATTACTATACAGAAATTTTGGTCTCACAGGTTAGGTTCATACTAAATTAAAGGCAAATGAACCAGGAATGAATATGAAACATAGTTTTTATGTCATTTAATTTAGAGTTGTTAACTTAGTAAACACCGACTTGCAGTCTTCTAAGCATTTGCTAAATCAACTTAACAAAATGTTACCAAACAAGTGTGGCGTAAACATAAATCAGTAAGCCATAGGTCAGATTAAAACAATAACGCAAATAAGCCTGTTGATTTATCACTTCAACTTTTCATATTTCATGAAACAGAAACATGTGAACCCCCCACCAAATTGCAGCCTACAGTACACTGCGATGTTGATATGCATTCATTTCATTGTTTAGTACTACCGTATACACATAGCATGTGTATGAAAGTCGATTGAGTACAGGTACTATATGTTCTTTCAGCACATGAAAAGAGCTGCCTTGAAAAAGAGAATTGTCACTAACCTGACACCTGCTGAGTGAGTGAGTGCTTCTGAGTGTGGTCAATGTGCCAGCCCACCAAGATGTCCACGGTGTCCTGTTATTGAGTATAACAACCACCACCCAAGGATGCAAAGGTGGAGGCAAGAGTCACAATGTTAGTATATTGTTCATGCTTTTGCACGTTATGAGTTATGAGTATGAATGTATTGCGTACAGCCTATAGCCATATACAACAACATCAACTCTCACCCTGAAATTGGTGCTGAAGACATGCGGGTAGCAGCGAGCCACATGAAGAATACACTTCACACTTTGGCAAAGTAGCTCTGGAGTGTCTATGTTCTCCAAGATGGACTGCAGATTGCTCATCACCAGCTATAACGCACAAAATAGCACAGTTAATATTAGCTAGATAACTATGAACACTTTACAGAACTACAGTGAATGCAGATGGACAATAAATAAATTGATTGATTGATTGATTGAGGTATTTGGTAATCAATGGCTGAATCACATCAGGGTGCCACAATTTTCAGCAAAGACTTGTCTCCACAACACAAAGAGAGAACTAAGTTCCTGTTGAGAGCAATTGTGATATGTACATGTGGTTACCTGCATGACTTGAGTGAAGGTCTTTCTCTCTCCGGCAGCCTCCAAAGCACGCTGTGTTGCTATCAGGTACAACAGCTTGACCTCGTCGCGACTGCTCGAAGTAAACTTGAGGAAGAGCCACTTGAAGATACGCTCCGCCTCGTAGCTGAGCACAGTGCAGAGCAGACCCAAGCAGGCTGCCGCATCCTGACGCAACTCCCAGAGCAGCTTACTACTGTAACCATCAACAACACACAGAAGCCTGTATGTTAGGAGCGGGATTCTAAATTCTTTGTTTTACCTTTTAGATGATTGTCACAGGGTCAAAGTTTGTCTTACCTCTCATTCAAAATATCATTCAAGGTGTTGAGGATGGTGTCCAACTGTTTGACCAAGTTCTGTAGAAAAAGATATAAATCCACATTTACCAAGTTAACATGTCTGACTTGATTCTTTGTTTCTTTTTTTAAGCCAAGGGTGACTTTACTACTGACCACTTTGTTCTCGCTGTGACTGATGAATTCCTTCAACTGCTTGAGGGTGGACAACCTTCGATCACGATCATCCTCCCTTGAGACTCTGCGCAGGAGGTTGGCCAACCGAGACTCATCTGAGTGAGCCATCCCTCTATCTACAATAACACATTGACATTAAACACGATTAAGACTGCAGTCGGTGAAATACAAGACACTGTTCCGCTGTTTTGTTATCTCATTCACTCCCAGCCATTTTCACTGAATTGCTTCCGGCTGTTTTACTGGATTTTGACTGATTTTGCAAGGCCTATAGAATATTGTGTTTTATAGTGGTATAAAAACATGGAACCAACCCAAAAAAAAATGTGTCCCTCTTCTTTCAACAGGGAAAAAAAAAGTATGTATCTGTTTCCGTTTTGCAGCAATTAGCATTAGCTAAGTTTCATCATTATTCACAATACCTGTTGAAAACACTGGGGAAAAGAGCTTGTTGCAACATGGCCCTGGTTGATCTCTTATAATCTGCTGCCACCTGCTGGTCGTTTTTGTAATAACTACCATTGCTTTAAGCAACCTATTCAGGTCAGAGGCTGCATCAAAGCCTTCGTAAAAAAACATTTTTAAAAAACTGATAAATATGTTTTTGGGACCATGGCAATATTTAAAATAGAACATTTTTCTACGTTTTTGGGAGCAAATGAGTTAAAGATACCATCAAATTTCCTCACCCTGCGATTTCCTCATGTCCTTTGAAGCTAAAGCACGGTTTCCATGCTGAAAAGAGTTTAAATCCACCGTCACCTCATTTGGCCTCAACTCTTGCCCCAACGACTTCCAACCAAAAGTAGTATCACAGACACCTTGGCCAGCTTCATATCCACCTGCGGGATGTAAAACATGCTTAAGTGCAGTTTCACTTTTCTCAAAGGCACATCTCTAACTAAGATGTTGTATTCCTTCCTAATAAGTCAAAGTGTTTTATCTTAAGAATTAGTAGGTTTGAGCATGAAGGCCTCACCCTCTTCATGAAGTGCATCTGCAGCAGCATAGGCATCGCTGGGCACCACTGGCTGCTCAGCCAAGTTGGAGGGCAATGTGTCGGAAAACGCCGCTGAGCCGAGCTCTCTGGACCTCACTCCGTCCTCGATGAATGACACACTGTCAACTCTGAAGAATAGGAAACACAAAATAGGCATATTATAGATATTTAGTTTGATGCATTTAAGATCTATCCAAATGTAAAAAACTAAACAAAATCAGAAGCTCCGCTTTTCTTTAAGAACATAACAGTTGCTTGCCATGAACACATAAAATGCACCAGTACCAGTACATAATCAAATAACACATTTAGGTCAATGCTCTGAATAACACTGCCACGTAAAAACATTTTTTTTAGAGGGCCATGATAACAGAAATGAGTTCACATAAACAAAAAAACAATCATTTCTTGTATGTTGTTGCGTTTTTTTTTAGACTAGCATACAACTACCGCACTCAAATTTCAGTCATAACATTTGAAAGCTGTTTCCTTTTTATGGTCTTGAATAGCAGAAGACTGAAAAAAAAAAAAACACACACACACACACAATTGTTGAGGGTGAGTGTTAAATGCTATTTTGAGGTAAATTCATTAAAACATGCACACAACAAACCAAGCTACTGTCACGTAACAATGGTAATGTCTGCAGTATGGAAATATTTTGATGTGGGAAGAGGCAACTTGCAATGTGTGCAAATTGAGCATTTCACGTGTCGGAAAGGATAGAGCTAGCCTGGCAATACACAGCCAGACACTTTCTTGAAAGACACAAAGTGGGTCTGGAAAAGCTGCCATTGACCGCGACTTGGCCCGGCTTGAAACAGCCAGGCAAATCAAATTCGGTTTTTTGCCGTAACGTATTATTCGTGAGCAATGTCACTCTTCAGCGCCGGAAGTGTATCATCACACGAATCGTCAAATATTTTACTGCGATGATGCAAGTCATTCACTACTTTCTCTCTTTTGAGTAGCCATGTTGAATTTACTCCGTATTCATCCACCGCCACTGGTTACTCACGAACTTACATATGAATATTATATTTTTACTACTCTTCCACACATAAGTCCCGCTTATATGACGTCACGTCCACTCTTCGCTGATTGGATATTATTATGGAAAATAATTATTTAGCACGCATTAACATGAGTTGTATTGTGTATTGTAACTGTATTGTGGACACCTGTTTTTTCTTTAACAATGGAACAGACTGCTTGCTTACTTGTCTAGCTGACCCTCCCCTTTCTCCTCCCAAAACCTAACCAGGCTGCATCAAGAATCTTCTCATGATAATTTACTGCACACACTCTCACAGATCACTTCTTGTAGACTGCTCTGTAAGACTTGTGTTACGTTTATTTGAAGCTTCAAGTATAAAGAAACCCAAAAGACAATTTGTTTTCCAGACCTTTTCATTCATCTCGCCTAACGACTGAAAATTCCACAACAATTTGGTGTCAGAAGTAGGATAGCTGAAAATCTATCAGTGAACCTCAGGGACATCGATGGGTAGCCTCCGGGGTCTAATTCAGACTGCCCTCTACCTCAGCAAAAGTTCTAGAGACGAGAAGACAGACTCTTCTTTGGTTGGATCTGGTCGACTTCACGTCTATCCAACAAACTCAACATTCTCACCAGGATTTGGTGAGATGTGCATTTTTTAAATTTTGTTTTGGCTCAAAATATCGAGATTTTTTAAAATAAGATTTTTGTTCTAATTCAATTGGGAAAATGAGAATATATATATATATATATATATATATATATATATATATATATATATATATATATATATATATATATATATATATATATATATATATATATATATATATATATATATATATATATATTTATTTATTTATTTATTTATTTATATACACACACACGTATTTAACTTTCGACTGAAGACACTAGCCATTAAGAAAACAAAATTTTTGCATGTTCGGGACCCGTGAAATAGCCTGCTACCTGTTTTCTCGGTTTGGTCAACTGACATTCAGAACATAGCGGATTTTGGCAGGACGTCCAAATCTTTGTGTCACTGCTCTGCCATATTTTCTCTACTTGATGATGACTGGCTTCTCTGTGGTTCACAGCACAGACACAATGATTTGGAAATTATTTTATACTTTTTCTTCTCCTAATTGATAACCTTTAAGCAATGAGCTGCCTCTGATGCTGTGCAAGCTCACTGCTGACGATGGCTTGTGCCTATAGAGCAGCTAGACCAGGGTACACCAATTCCGGTCCTCGAGGTCCAGAGTCCTGCAGGTTTTAAATGTTTCCGCCTACCAACACACCTGATACTAATGATCAGGATCATTATCAGGCATGCTGATGAGCTGATTATATGAATTAGGTGTGCTAGTGGGTGGAAACATCCAAAACCTGCAGGACTCCGGACCTCGAGGACTGGAATTGGTGAACCCTGAGCTAGACTTTATTTTGGGTTAATCAACGGCACTTTAAATAATGGCAGGTGTGTGCTGCCTTCCATTTAAAAAGTGTTTGGAACTTTGGAATGTAATTGGTTAATTCTGAACACAGTCCCAACCCTACTTACGAAAGGGTGTGCAACACTTGTGCAACCACAATATATTGTTTATTTTTACTTCCCCTCTCGATCTTAGTTTTACTCAATTGAGTTTTACAGGTTATAGAGTTTAAATTAAATGGTGGGAACATTTTTGAAATGATTTATCTTAGGCTCATTTTGTATACCACAAATACCTGACATTTGAAAAGGGGCTTGTAGACTTGTTATTAGGTGTGTGAATTGCCTAGTACCTTGCGATTCGATCTGTATCACGATTCATAGGTCACGATTCGATTCGATACTGATTCATCTTGATACGAATCGATAAGTCAGTCGATTTTTTTAAACTAAAATTTACAAAATACTAATCAGTAAACTTGTACATGTACACTGTAAGATTTATATGAAAATGTACTTCAGGCTTATAACTGTGAGCCACTGTATTTAACAAACAGGTTGGAATCTGTTTCATGTTTGAACAGCATTGAAATAAAATATTAAGGCTTAATGTTCCATTAATATAACATCCTTCCATGCTTAAAGTGTGAAACCTAACCCTAAGTAAGACATTTTGTTGAATATTTCCAGAAAAAATTGATCTTTAAAAATCGATTCGGCTGCATATGAATCGATACGAGAATTTTGTGCTGTATTATCGCAATATATTGCTTAAACTATTTTTTTTCTAACACCCCTGCCCCTATTTATTCCCAATAGCAACAACCGATAATATGTTAACGCTATTACATTATTATTATAACGACAGAAGTGAAACCTTAACATAAGAGAAATATGCACAAAAACACAACTGCGTGGCTGTTAACTTTTCTGCTTCTCACATGGCCCCTTTGGAAAATGAATTGCCCACCCCTGCCATAGTGTGTTATAAAACATGTAGTGCTGTCACTATCGAATAATTTTAGAAAAAATGAATCTATCGATTATTCAATCGATTAATCGGATTCATTTAAATTTTGCATTCAAATGTATTACAAAAGCGATTGTCGATTAATTTGATAATCGATTACTTATGGATTAACCGATTAATTTTGACAGCTCTAAAAACATGCACCAAAAATAAACAGATTTTGATTGGTCAGAATACAGACTTTTTGATGAACTTCCTGCCAAATATGCGCAAAATATTGGAGGGATTGGGAAAAAAACAAAGGTTAAACAGTGATTGAAGCAACATTCTGAATGTAAAAGGTGCTGCATAAGCATATTAGTGTATACTTTTAGTTAATTAGAATGTTAAAATATTTACTGTAGCCAACTTAGTAGCAATGCTCTAAAAACATGTACCAAAAATAAACTGATTTCGATTGGTCAGAATACAGACTTTTTGATGAACTTCTTGCCAAATATGCACAAAAACTTTTGTGCATTTAAGGTGTAAATACAATAAGTGTAAATTGAGAAGAATTTAATACCGTTAAAAATGGCACTTGTCCCAACATAAGCGCTAGCATATTTACACGGTGAGAATGTGTGGTGAACTCCCTCATGTCTGCTGCTCCCACATGGTCATAGTTCAATGCAGTGTGGACACCTCGTGCTCATCAACCAGACATTATTATCATCGTGGCTACAAATTAAATATTAACCTAAAAACTGGAATGGATGAAACGAAAGCAGATGCATTCTGAGGGGACAAATGGGTAACTGCAAATTTTCGCGAGAGTGATGTCAATCTACGGCCTCCCAATTTAACCTCGTTGAATCCACGGTTGATTATTTTAAGGCCCACTGGCCAGGGTTATCTGTCTTTGTCAAAAAACAAAAACTAAACTAAAACAGAAGAAGCAATCTATTGTAAACTCAAGTACGTATACAGTATATGCTTATGAGAATTCCATAGACACGTAGAATGCAAATCAACACACACCGCAGAAGCTGGGCGCCGGCATCAAACAAAGGCATTTCTGTCAGAATTTGTTAGCGCGCGCTTTACGATCAGATGTCCAAGCACAACTGGCATCAATTCGCAGGTGTTGATCACATTTCAAATGAATGTTTGAAGGCAATCCCATGCTAACGTTAGCGTCATATCACCAAGTCAATCCTGCATGGGAGGCTCGCACACCGCCTAAAACTAGACAAGTGACGGGCTTGTGACCACGTAATGTTTTACAAGGCCAATACTCGGCCACGTATAGGTGTTTAATTTAATGAGTTGGGGGGAGGGGGGGGGGAGACAAGTCCCTTTCCATGCGGTGACTACTTCATGAAGAAGCTGAGCACAGGCCCTAAAACACACAGCGTCTTATTTTCATCAGTCGTCCCCGAAAACAGAGCACCAACCTGGGCTGCCAGTCATTCCGGTGTGGCTGCAGTTTGTGGGCACCGCTGAGCCGAGACCTCGAGGCTTTCCGGCTCATTACCTTCTGGGGAGCTGCATGGCCCGCTTGCAGCGGTAACGTTAACCGATTACCTCGGGCTTATGTTTCACTTTCTGATATTGGCAAGTAACGCAAATCGGTGGCAACTCGTTGTTACAGTTAGCTTGAGGTTGTGTTTGGTTAGCCTTCTTCGTGCTGAAAGAAGCAGCCGAATCGCGCTTTTTTTTTGTTTTGCGCCTCCTATCGACTGATGATCTCCATTACAATGTACTATATTTTAATAATAGCCAACTACACAATATTGGGTAGGTTTCTGCGTAACATGTCATAATACGAAACTAGCATTGTCAAGAGTGGTCTTTTAAAGACTGTTCCAGTTATATAAGTAACGGTTTCCTGTAACTAATATTAAGAAAGTTATGACTTTTTAAAAGCAGTGAAAGTGCACTCATTTCTGGCTAACGACTTAAGCAAAGTCAATGGGAATCGAGATTTTACTGGTGTGACTTCTTTTTTTTCTTATCGAATCCGAGTTTCAAACTTCTATCAATTTTATCCTTTTTTCAAAAGACTGCTATCATTTGAAAGCTTGTCAACACAAACACCAATAACATATGGGTCATTCCAGAATTGGAGGACAAATGAAAAATAATCCGTCTGTTCTGATTTTCTGTTACATGTTCATCAAAAAATAGCTTGGTAATAAATTACCAGCTTTCAGATCAATGGTACAATTTATTTTTTATTATTCTTATTTTTTAAATCACAGGCCACCCCGTCACTAAATTGCAGCAACATGGCTGCAGGAAACGGGTTGCAAATTTGGACGAATAGCCTTCTCTCAGGAGTAGAAGCTGTTAATGCTGACCAAGAGAAACTTATAAGAAAATAATAATAACAATAATTCTTATTCTGATCATAACATGGTTACATGAGGCAGAGTGAGACATTCAATAAAGGATAACTATTTTATAAAAATATGAAAAATAGAAGAGAGTACATACCTGTTCTTTGGAAAACTTTGACAATGTCAAGTCCAGCGTATCATCTGATTCACAGCTTTCTTGGTAACAGGGTTGTGTGCATGTTGTAGGACACACGTTCCATGAATAACGATATAAATATTATGTTTATTAAAACAAATGTTCCCAGTTACAAGGGACAGCAACGGAAACAAATAGTACAACAACAAAAAAGGCATTTTAGGGTGTACTCCAGACTTATTTGGCATTTTAAAAACTATTTTCAAGCATTATTTTTTCTTAGTTTTTTTTTTAAGCTTTGGTGTCAGGACAAGTAAATTTACTCAGAAACTGCACATTTTAGTAATTTGTATGTGGATTCTTTTCAAATTTGATGAGTGGGACGTAAAATGTCCTCCAATTCTGGAATGACCCATTACCCATACAATTGTTGTTTGTCATCCATCCATCCATCCATCATCCAAACCGCTTATCCTTATTAATTCCAGTCACTATGCGAAGCAATAAGTAAATCTCATCAGAACATGAAACCATCATAATTTTAAAACTAAAATGAGTATTAAATTGGAAATTTCAACTGAAAATAATCAGAAAGTCTCCTTTCAGTAAAGTAATGTGCATATGTAAATTAGTCATATGAATGTAGTACAATACAGAAGAAAATGCAAAATAATAGCAATTATTTTTGTGCATCATGTTTATAATAGATGCCTATTGTTAATATGCATCATAAGGAACAAATATGTCAGAGTTAGGAGTTATTTGTTTTTGACAAAATTCCTTAAATTAGCATTGGAAGCAGTGAAAAATATGAGGCATGGCGGTCAGTGTCACGTCAAAAAAAATGTGCCCAAGCCAACCAATTTACTTCAAATTTGGCAGAAACATAGAAAAACAAAAGTATGGCCATTCAGGATTGAGAGACACATGGATTGTATATATGTTGAATCAACACTTCATCACATCCCCAGAATCCACCCCGCTTACACACACATTCACTTCATGTCAACAATCTTACCAAACAATTTAAGCATCTAACAATACTTAATGCAGCTCTGCTTACATTTGTATTTATGTATGTATTGTCTTCTGGTAATCAAGCTTCCAAGAAATTTGGTGTGGGGGCAGCCTTCTCAACTTCTTTTTTTTTTTCCCAGAATAATTTCCCCACTTTAAAGTTTAAGGTCATCAACCAAATGTAATTACTGTATCAGACAAAGATAACCAAAGTAAACACTCCCAAATAGTCAGTTTTTAAAATGTTATTCTTTTTAACTATTTAGAACTTGACTTGCTGGTGTGTTTACAACCGTTGTCCTGCTGCAGAACGAACCCAAGTGTGCTTCAGCTTGGGGTCACAAACTGATGGCCGAACATTCTCCCTAAGGATTTTCTGGCAATGAGCAGAATTCATGGCTTGGTCAATCACAGCAAGTCATCCAGGCCCTGAAGATGAAAAGCAGCCCCAGACCATCACACTACCACCAAAATATTATCCCAAAGGTCTTGGGAAACATACTTATTTTTATAGTTTGTCTGGGTTAACAAATTTGAAATGCATTTCTAATTTACTAGTATTTAGAGTATTTGATGCTTCACCTTTACACTAACCTTGAGTCAGTGCATATGGTTTATGGTGGACCGATATGATCATACAACACATATCCGCCTTTATTTTTGAAAAGTGCCGTAGCCGTCTAGAGAGCCGCTTTTAAACGCCAGACAGCATTTGGAGCGCGTTTTTTACCCGCCTATCACCAGCTGTCGCTTTTCAAAATAAACGCCGGGTGTGGAGCATAGATATCTGTAAGAACACTAGATGGCTCGTGCAGCTTGTGAGCTATTGAGAAGTAACTTCGTCACAGGGTGGCCATCCTGGGACAGGGCTTCTCGAGCATTCATAACATTACAATCCATAGAGCACAGACTTTCAAATAGCTGTAGATTGTTCAACTCTCCCAAATTCCGTCCGTCCGTCCGTCTTCTTCCACTTATCCGGGGTCGGGTCGCGGGGGCAGCAGCTTTAGCAGGGAAGCCCAGACTTCCCTCTCCCCAGCCACTTCAGCCAGCTCCTCCGACGGGACCCAAGGCGTTCCCAGGACAGCCGAGAGACATAATCTCTCCAGCGTGTCCTGGGTCATCCCCGGGGCCTCCCGCCGGTAGGACATGCCCGGAACACCTCCCCAGGGAGGCGTCCAGGAGGCATCCGAACCAGATGCCCGAGCCACCTCAACTGGTTCCTCTCAACGTGGAGGAGTAGCGGCTCGACGCTGAGTGCCTCCCGGATGACCGAGCTTCTCACCCTATCTCTAAGGGAGAGCCCGGCTACCCTGCGGAGGAAACTCATTTCGGCCACTTTTGTCCGGGATTTTGTTTTTTCGGTCACGACCCACAGCTCGTGACCATAGGTGAGGGCAGGAACGTAGATCGACCGGTAAATCGAGAGCTTTGCCTTTGGGCTAAACTCCTTCTTCACTACAACGGACCGATACAGCGTCCGCATCACTGCAGACACTGCACCGATCCGCCTGTCGATCTCCCGCTCTAACCTACCCTCACTCGTGAACAAGACCCCAAGATACTTGAACTCCTCCACTTGGGGCAGGATCTCATCCCCGACCCGGAGAGGGCACTCCACCCTTTTCCGACTGAGGACCATGGTCTCGGATTTGGAGGTGCTTATCCTCATCCCAACCGCTTCACACTCAGCTGCGAACCGCTCCAGTGAGAGCTGGAGATCACAGCTTGAAGAAGCCAACAGCACCACATCATTTGCAAAAAGCAGAGATGCAATGTTGAGGCTACCAAACCGGACCCCCTCAACGCTTCGGCTACGCCTAGAAATTCTCTCCATAAAAGTTATGAACAGAATCGGTGACAAAGGGCAACCTTGGCGGAGTTCAACCCTCACAGGAAACAAATTCGACTTACTGCCGGCAATGCGGACCAAACTCTGACATCGGTCGTACAGGGACCGAATAGCCCGTATCAGGGGGCTCGGTACCCCATACTCCCGAAGCACCCCCCACAGGACTCCTCGAGGGACACGGTCAAACGCCTTCTCCAAGTCTACAAAGCACATGTGGACTGGTTGGGCGAACTCCCACGCACCCTCGAGGACCCTGCTGAGGGTGTAGATCTGGTCCACTGTTCCACGGCCGGGACGAAAACCACACTGCTCCTCCTGAATCCGAGTTTCGACCTCCCGACGGACCATCCTCTCCAGCACCCCTGAATAGACCTTACCTGGGAGGCTGAGGAGTGTGATCCCTCTAAAGTTGGAACACACCCTCCGGTCCCCCTTCTTAAAAAGGGGAACCACCACCCCGGTCTGCCAATCCAGAGGCACTGTCCCTGATGTCCACGCGATGCTGCAGAGACGTGTCAACCACGACAGCTCCACAACATCCAGAGCCTTTAGGAACTCCGGGCAGATCTCATCCACTCCCGAGGCCCTGCCACCGAGAAGCTTTCCAACCACCTCGGCGACTTCAACCCCAGAGATAGGGGAGCCCACCTCAGAGTCCCCAGACCCTGGGGACTCTGAGGTGGGGAGAGGGGACTCTCCCAAATTCTCAAACAAATTTCATTTTTCTTGGTCGGTATGACGCCAACTATGCTACCAGCCAATGAAATGGGAGAGGTTACCACACAATAGAGAGCATGCCAAGCCCTTCACTGCCACGGCCAATCTAGCAGATTGTCAGTGGACTGGAACAAGAAGGACAGTCCTGTTACTTGAGTCTCCTCTAACCTCATGATCCACAAGTGAGTGACGGTGAACTAATTACACTTTACTAGTTACATGCGGTATATCTGGTCGTGACACGTTTTATAACATTTTCTAGAAAATTTCTTGGGTGGTGGCCAATTTACTTGGGTGGCCTGCCCAAGTATTATTATGGTGTGGGAAACACTGCTTCGAGACCAACCACCATGAAAAACAAGAAGCTAGTTTGATTATCATTGATTATTTAATCAGTTTGATTTAAGCGATTCCCCGTGTCCACAAATCCACACGTGTGTTTGTTTGTGTGTGTGTCTGTGCATCATACTGAACATGCTTTTTTTGCAGCCATTGCATCAAGCATCAGAGTGAAACAACCATACTTGGCCTCATCTTCATGGGCCTGTCTATTCAGGATGTCCAGAATCATTTAGATGAGGCCAGATTTGGCGTCAAGAGAGCTCAGCCATCTTGGTAAAAATTATTAGCCATTTAATCATTCATCAAATGAACTACTGACCCAAGCACCCTGCTGTGGACACTGGACATACTAAACACATCTATAAGCAGTTAAATAAGTAAGTCGAGCCATAAATGATACTATAACTTAAGTTGTTGATGTAGTTCAAATTAGAGAGAAACAATACATTTACAATGAATGAACTGGTGAATCTTCAGAGTCTCTCTCAGGTATATGCCTTTGGACCATGCAGATGGAGCGTGAGGGCAAATTCACGCTGGTCCTTGGTGTACTCTACAGCCTGCTTCGACAGGAGCTGAATTGGGAGATCTGAAATTTAATTTGAAAAAGTGTTCTTTTTTTATGTCTCTTTTGAATA
The DNA here is from genome assembly GCF_051991255.1 of Vanacampus margaritifer. Taxonomy (NCBI): domain Eukaryota; kingdom Metazoa; phylum Chordata; class Actinopteri; order Syngnathiformes; family Syngnathidae; genus Vanacampus; species Vanacampus margaritifer. Next base: position 53,580,837 of record NC_135433.1, read on the forward strand.
GAAATGAGGGGATCAAACAAATAATATTCAATGAATTGCTGATTTTACCCGAGTAGCATTCAAGCTTGTCTGTCAGATCTTCATTGATCAGACGTTTGTCTTCTAGCTGCTCTAGAAGAGCATGCATGTTTTTCTTGGCCCTCCTTTCCCTCATAAAGGCATTGCATTTCTGGCGCTGCAGTTTCCGCACTGTTTTCATGGCTGCATCAAGTTTGGCCTTTAGAGCCTTGGGGCAAGAAGGTAACGCGTATAAGTGGTCAGTGGCTATCCTCTTCCGGCTCTGTTGCCTCTCTGCAGTGGCTGCATGTTGCTATGGAACAATTATAGGAATATAATAATAGAGTTAATAACAATAACTTGTTAACAATTCATGTTCACTAGGGGTGTAAATCTCTCCAATCAAGACGACGATATGCATCTCGATAACATGCGGTGCGATTCGATACAAGGACGGTTCGATTTTAAAATGGAACAATCCGGTTCGGTTCGATTCAGTAGGATTACGATGCGATTCGGTGCAACGATTGCTTGATTACTAGTCAACTGCTAAATTCATTTATAATTATTTTGATACTCCATTAATCGTTTGAATATCTTGTTTAATTTAAAATGATCTAAATCTCATAATTTGCACATTTGCAAACATCTGCTTTTATTTTGGAAATCAGCGATCAACATTTTTGCATATTTAACGCTCCGACATGTCACAGACCAAATTAGGAAGTAGCAGTCTTTTAAAATGCTATTTTATCATGCATCTGACTAATAAAATGCAACACTATTGATGGGCGAGTACCGATACCATGTATCTGTGCCAATGCCCGCCTTATTTTAAGGTTCTTTAATGTTTCGGCAATATTGTTTTTTTAACATTTATTTGAGTATGATTTTTACTTAATATTTTTCAATACGGGCGGCACGGTGGAAGACTGGTTAGCACGTCCGCCTCCCAGTGCAGAGGACGTGAGATCGAGTCCGGGCTTCGGCCTTCCTGGGTGGAGTTGGCATGTTCTCCCTGTGCTTGCGTGGGTTTTCTCCGGGTACTTCGGTTTCCTCCCACATTCCAAAGACATGCATGTCAGGTTAATTGAACTCTCCAAGTTGTCCATAGGTGTGATTGTGAGTGTGGATGGTTGTTTGTCTCTGTGTGCCCTGCGATTGGCTGGTAACCAGTTCAGGGTGTACCCCGCCTACTGCCCGAAGCCAGCTGGGATAGGCTCCAGCGACTCCCGCGACCCTTGTGAGGACTCGCGGTTCAGAAAATGGATGGATGGATTTTTCAATACATTCGAATGTAATCATCACACATGACACTTTAATTTCCTACATTCAAGCACAGTGTTAATGTTTGTTGCAGTGGCCTACAGTAATACATACTTGTTTATTTTAGGAATAAATCCTCCACCTCATTTTAAGAACATTCAGCTCCACTATGTTATTGTATTATGATGCTGGTCCAAATGGTGGTACAATGACATTTTTATTTATTTATTTTTGTGTCTGTATACAGGCAGTTACCCCTATATTTTCCTAATGCAATTTTATTATAATACATATAATAACAATAACGTTTTGTCATTATTACTGCATTCCAATTGCAGTCGCAACTATATCATTAATATGACAATCAATGACAATTATGTTACGTATACCAGTACTGAGTTTATATGGGGAACTACGTGTACTCAACGACACAAGAAAATAAAATTTAACGGGTATATGTTGATGTTCTATCTTCGTACTCGTCATCCCTCCGCAATCCTGGCTGATTTACCGCTTGTGAAAGCCTCTGATTATCCTTCTTTTACACACTTTAGTGTCAAAGCCAGGGGACGCTGCCAAGCCATTAAGAGCTGACAAAGGTTGGCATCCTGGACGTCCTGTCATCTTTTGTTTCCCCCCGCGACTTACGAGCGAGCCCAGGGGGTAATTCAAAGTTGTTTTATGCGACACGGGGGCAATATAGTTACGTTTTGGAGCAGAAACCGACACAATATTCCCGTTTTCATACCTCCTACTGTCGCGACAGAACGGATTGTTTGCTAATACTCGCTAGCAGTAGCATGCCGCGCCGGCAGATATAAGCGATGCGTCGTTGGGTTGGAGCGATGTTGTGAATGAACTGTAACCAATCACGTGAGTCACTGGCCGCATCGAGGATTGTGGGATTACTGTATGAAAATTGTGTTTTTTTCCTCCTCCTCGTCATTGGCGACGTGGCGAACGGGGAGCGAGCACCTTGTAAAATTGTGCCAGCAACATAAAATCAATTTATAACATTTGACCGGGCCATGGGCCAGTTCAAGCTATTTCTAGACCGATTCATTAGTCCGTGTGCCGGCGCACTCGCATCATTCAAATCAAAACCGGATTTCCGGTTCAAATCTTTTTTTGTTACACCCCTAATGTTCACCTATAAATGCTAAGACCAATTTAACATTCTCTAAATCTATAATAGAGAATATGTGTCTCTTGATTGTACAGTTTCACTACCCCTGGGTGTAGTTTGCACATGTTTATTCATCGGTGTATGAGTGACATACAGCAAGTGAATAACCACTGGTTTTCAGTCCTTTACACAGAAAGCACCTAAAAAAAATTGGGCTCTTCTTAACACCATCCTTTCTGGGCACCACTGAGATAAACAGTTAGAAGCGATATGGCACTTTTGTTCGTGACATTCCACATGCCTGCAAATACTCAAATACTCACATAATCAGGGGGAGGCTCATTCTGAAGGCCCATGGGCAGGATTTCTTCTGCTCTTCTAGTAGCAGTTTCTTTTCTTGTTGCTACCGGCTGAAGTTAAGCAGTTAATTATTCAGATGTTCTGTGGTACACAAGACATTACGTATTCCTAAACTTGCAGAAAGTATGACATTAAATTACATATCTAAATATGTATTTATCCATCTTTAACAGCTTGATTTCTTGTGGCCAATGAAGCACATACCTTTTGAAGATGAGCGGGGAAGTTGAAGATTTGAGGCAGAGCACCAGCTTTAAGCCGGACAGTCTGCCCTGTCCTGTCAAAATCTTCTCCTACAAAGTGTTCACTGCACAGCAGTGACCTATCATTAGCGATGAAACCCTCCCTTCTTAGGGTAAGTTCCCACTGCCTTCTGCGCTCTCTGCTTTTAGGAAACCTTAAAAATTAGACAAAAAAGTATTCAGATACATTATTGTCAACATGTTCCACTTTTCTTTCCTTTAAGGGTAAGGACAAAAAAATACAGTAGGCCTATATATTTATATTTAGCTTACATAAACAATTAGAATTTGATAATAATGGTAAAAAAATCTAAACAAAATGATGAGGCGGTAGACATTTCTAAAAAGCCAGTCTTACAATATCTCAAAGCCACACTGTTCATGTGTAACATAACTTGTATTCTATAGAACGAGCATTCTAATTTTAGTCATAATACTGTCATAATATCACATCTTACTTGTGAAAGGTGATCCCACGGCTTCTCGTTTGGAGGCTACGTTCATTGGCGCAGCCATAGGCGGCACAAAAATCAGGCATATTCACATGAAGTGGTATTTCTGTAAACACAAAGCCAGCATAAAGAATCTAAATGTAAAAAGAAATGTTTTTAACAAACGAAACGCAAATGATGTGCAACTTAAGTTATGTTGAAACGAAAGAGTAACTCAGCCTCACCCGCCACTGTAAAATTGCAGCGTCTACTTTGTAATTAATCTGTCAGGTCTATCCAAACTATGGCCCAGGGGTCATTTGGGGCCCACCATATATTTTTCAGTGGCCCGCCACATATACTAAAAATGGCATTTGGTGCTGTCTACGAGGCAACAACAACAACAACAAAAACGTGCAGGTGGGCAGTTAGAAGAGAGGGGGCTAAAAAAATAGTTGCCACTACTAATAATAAAATAGTTTATGTTAATAATATAATAATTTTAAAGTGGTCCTTGCATCCTTCCATTTTTTCCCAAAAACGTATAAATGCGTTCTATTTGAAATGTTTTAAGTGTCCCAAAGATGTATTTATACTTTTTTTTTATGCCAGAGCATACAGAAGGCTTTGATGCAGCCACTGAACTTCAGGGAACGGGTGAAGCAATGGTAGTAATTACAAAAACGGCCAGCAGGTGGCAGCAGAGTAGGGTTGTCAAAAGTATAGATACTTTGAAAAGGATCGATACTATCATGTCGTATCCGGATACAATATCACTTTGTCACGGTATCGATAGTATCGATACATGGTAGAGTTCCCTTGTGTAGTTTACTGCCTCAAAATACAGTTCTGATTACTTGTATAGTTAACCCCCTCGTATATTTTCTGATTGGTGTTTCCTATGTGTGTTTTTATCTCAGACAACCAAAAGTATGATGTATTCTTTAATTTGTGTTATTTATAATTTATTTGCACGCGTCTTATTTTTTAATTTTTTGATTATTAAAAATTGTATTGAATTTATTATTTGTTTGCGGTTTTGTTAATAACAAATATTTTTCTCTGCATTTTTAAAGTATTTTTAATTTTTAAAGTATTTTTCTTTTTTTATTTCCGCAGTATCAAAAATGGAATTGAATATGGATATCAATTTTGAAATTTTTGTATCGTGACGTATAAGAGATCAACCAGGGCCATGTTGCAAACAAGCTGATTTCCCCACAGTTCTTAACAGATTTGTGAATAATTATATAATTTAGCTATATTTTAATGCTAAACGCTGCAAAACGGAAACAGACAGAAATATATTTTTTCCTGATGAAAGAAGAGACTCTAATCTTTCTTTTGGTAGGTTCCATGTTTTTATAGCAATAAAATATCCTGTGGATCTTGCAAAATCAGTCAAAATCCAATAAAGGGGATTGCTTCAGTGAAAATGGCTGGGAGTGAATGAGTTAAGTATGCGGCCCTAAACAAAACAAAACAAAAACAAGTTTGGACACCCCTGGATTTACCTTAAACATAACAAGCAAATAAACACAACCACATCCACATCCACAAAAATGTCACTTCGACAAAAGATTAGGTGGTCGAAAAACGTTATTGGTCTCAGGAAAACCTAATGATAATCGAAAATATTGATTATGTGAGCAAAGCCTTGAGTAGCCAGGCACAAATGAAAGATAAACAAATATGTTGAGCTTTCAAAAAGAACATCTGTTCTTTCAACATCCGGGCTGAATCATATTAGACACTCAATAACGTTTGTAATAAACCAATCCGTTTTAATAAATTCGTCAGAATTCAGCGAGTTTTTTTTATGTGAGTAAATCATCTAATTTACCTCAGACTACAGCACAGCTAAGCAGAGCAGTCCCCTGTCCTAAGATGGCCGACCAGCGGTTACGTTGCCGTTTCTACCTTGAGCCATCAGTGCGCGATGATTATTCCGCCAGTAAGCGTAAAAAGCCCACATAGGCACGAGGGGCCACCACCATAAGATATCTCTCGTAAAAGCCGCGTTCCGAACGCGGTCAGGCGCTTCTCGAAATAAATGCCTGTCTGCAAGAGGCGGAAGAAGCGGCGCTCCAAACGCCATCCGGCGCTTTTCAAAACAAACGCGAATATGTGTTGTATAATCATAACGGGCCACGGCCCACCATTTTTTTTATTTGTTAAAGTGAAAGTCCACCTTATGTTTTAGGAAATGCATGCTTTAATGTTCCTCTATCTTTACTTAATGTAATCACCTTGATTCGACTTGGTAAAACGTATTTACAGTGAAATGAATGAGAATCCTGCATTGGACTTGCCTACCAAATTATATGAAAAAAAGTTCAAGTGATTAAGATATGCAGCGCCATTATTTCTGGCATTTTATTTATTAGATTTTTTTGGAGTGAAGATAACTCCATCTTAAAAAGCATTGCTGACACAAGGTATTGTAAGCGTTCACTAATTCAAAATTGCAATAGAGTATAATATAGCCTTGCCCCTTCACCAAATAATTGCTTTTCACACCCTTTCTCTTGGTTAGGTTATCACCACATGATATAATAGGCCTACTCCAGACATTATTCAATTAGTGGTAATGATTATTGCTGCAGAACTGCAGGATAAACCATAAAATGGATGTTTATTAATCTGTTGTTAGTAAAATAATTCATTTTTTGTTTTGACCTTTTTATTTTATTTTTTACTCCACAAGCATTGTGGCCTTTTAATCTTACGCCCAACAAAAACAATGTGTTAAGAAACACAAAAAAACAACCTAATATTAAAACTAAAATAATATAATTAAAAATTGTGTATCAGCTTTTCTTCATTTTTTTTACACAGTGTTATGTTTTTGTTCATCATCCATTGTTCAGCATTTTTTAAAAAAACATTTTTTTAGCTGTTTGTTGTGAAATTTTGCGCTCACATTCTGCATCTCGTGGGGCTATGCCCCTCATCATGTCAATAAAACGTACTCATGCCCCTGCCTGTAACAGCTGTGATGTGAATGATATAGGTACAACATGAGTGGACCAGGTTAATTTCTGTCATCATTTCCACATTGTTCCTTCTTTTCCTTAATATATTTATTATTATCTTGCAGAAACGGTCCATAGTTAGAATGTATAAACCAATGCATGTTTAATCCTAAAAGAGCTGCACCACTTGCTTATGATACATGGATGGGCATGGGGAACACTAGAATCTCAGCGGTTAATTAATTGGGTTCCTGATGCCCATTGATATGGAGGCACTATTTTTGTTCTTTTGTGCTAAAACAGGCTGGATAGTGACTCTCCAGGACTGAACTTGGCCACCCCTGATTTACTGTGTTGGCGACATCCATCCATCCATTTTTCGAGGCAATATTGTATTTTACATATTGGCCACCAGAGGGAACCCAACTGCATCAGATTTGTCATAAAAAACATTCATATTGCAGAACAAAACTATTGAACATAATACTGTACCTTCTTTCACACTTCATTAAAGTCGCATAGAATATGCTGCATCATCAACAATTTGTAAATAATAATAGTAATAATAATACTATTAATTAATGCACAGCAAAATGCATTCATTTGGTCGGAGGTGGTTACACAACATAGCATATGCACAATTAGTTCAGATAGGCATTTAAAAATGATTGAAGAAGTGCGTCTTGAAGAAAAAAAAAAAGAAGTGCGTCTTGAGCAGTGTTTTCAAGTCAATCTATATCCCTCAAAACATTTAAAATTGTCATATTAATTGTTTAAAACTTCAAAGTTAATCTCAACTACCATCCTCAACCCCTTTAATAGAATTTCAAACTCATGTTAACACTCTATGATAAACATGCATAATTTGATTCCACTTGTTAATCATCAGAGCGGGTGGCATGATGTTTGACTGGCTAGCACGTCCGCCTCCTTGTGCAGAGGTTGTGAGATCGAATCTGGGCATGACCTTCCTGGGTGGAGCTTGAATGTTCTCCCCGTGTGCCTGTGTGGGTTTCCTCACACATTCAGAAAAACATGCATGGTAGGTTAATTGAAGACTCTAAATCAGGGGTGCTCAAGTTGGGTCCTCGAGAGCCCCTATCCAGCCTGTTTTCCATGTTTCTGTCAGTAAGGTGGGGGCTTTAGGACCCAGATGCGGGAAGGCAGGGCAAGGAGGCAGAGGTGTAGTCCAAAAAGACGTTTTAATATCTAATCAAAAAAAACCTAACTTCAAAATACAAAATAAACTGAACTAACAATACATGAAGCTAAACATGACAAAACAACTAAGGCGAGACTAACAACATGACATGGATCCTGATCAGGCGAAGAGGTCAGCGTGACGTGGCGAAAGACTTACGACAGTTGCAACAGCAAAAATGAACCGACACAGACAGGGGGGAGACAACCGACTAAATACACCAACACTAATGACATGACAAGACACACCTGGCTGAGGGCACTGATTGGATGACACATGAGGGTAATGGGGAAAGGTGGACACAATCAGGGTTGACACAGACACCACACGAGGAAGGGCAAGTGACCAGAAACGAGAGGACTCAGACTTTTCACAATAAAACAGGAAATGACACGACAAGGGGAACACACAAGGAAAACAGAGGCTAAACATGACAGGGACTAAACAAGACAAGCATGACAGTTTCCCTCCTGCAGCACAGCTGAATCTAATCAGCAAGCTTTGCAGAAGCCTGATAACGATCCTGATTATGAATTAGGTGTGTTAGTGGAGAGAAACATGGAAAACAGGCTGGATAGGGGCTCTCGAGGACCCAACTTGAGCACCCCTGCTCTAAATTGTTCCTAGGTGGGATTGTTAGTGTGTGTGATTGTTTGTTAGTGTGTGCCCTGCGATTGGCTGGGATAGGTCCTAGCACGCCTGTGACCCTTGTGAGGATCAGCAGTTGGGAGGATGGATGGATGGTGTCATCAAAGCAAAAACATACATGTGATGAAGGCGCTTGTTTGCTTCTTCAGAAACCACCGTACAAAGATCTTGGCGCAGTCGAATTGGATCACTACCACATACTTCCTTGACACCAAAAAGTAGCCTATACTTTACTGTTAGCCAGAGGTCAGGCACCATCTTGTGGCATCATAGGGCATTTCAGAAAGAGTATAAATAGCTGAGGACAGTTTCCAAAGTAAAAAAATAGAATTTTCTTCTTCTTCTTCATCTTCTTCTTTTTGCGTAGGTCACTAACCCTCATGAATAGTGGGAGTTCATTGTGCTAGGTAGTTCTCATAGAGAAAACATAATATTCTGAGGTTCATTCAAAACTGTCCATTCCTCCTCCCCTCCCCTCTCATCCTATTCTTTTTGTGTATCTCTCCCTCTGCTTGCCAATAATACCTCTGTTCAAGGCCTGGCATCCAGGCCTTTGATTGCGCCGGACATCCAAAGCTGCCGTGCGTCAGCCCTGACGTCAATCCATCCAAACACACTGATAACTGTGTGGAGGAGAAGCTTACAGAGGGTGGGTTAGGTGGGCCTGTTAGCTTAGCTTGGTAGCACAATGAATGGCATGGAAAACATGAATGGAAAGATGGGTGGGGAGCAGACAGGCATAAGAATCTCTGAGAGAAAGGTTGATTTAGTGGACATGTCCAACTTATAAGTTGTTTGGAAAATATACAGTTGATTTTCTTTTTTCACAGAAATTAATCAACTATGAAATGCTTATTATCTTTGATTTAGGATTGTAGTGTGTGAATCGAAATGTAAACACTGAAGGGCATGTCTCATGAAGTGAAAGGTACGTACCAAAAGTGTGCATGTTAGGTTAATTGAAATTTTTATATATATATATATATATATATTTTTTTTTTTTTTTTTTTTGGGGGGGGGGGGGGGGTTAACAAACATGAAACTGTTGTTTAGTCCTAAAGATGTTCCCGGTACGTCTGCAAGACTGACCTACTCACACCAAATTACTAAATACATTTTAATGAATGTTTTACTCCAAAGTGTGCCAACAGTGAAATTGGCAAACGGTAGCTTCAGTAATGGGAAGTTGTTGACCTGGTGAGATTAAAATACAGTGCAGTCTAGACAGTGTTCATTTTTGTACATTAACATGCAGCTGTAACGGTTTTTGTGATGATTTTTTTGCTTAATTTTCATATTAAAGCGGGTACTCACCATGAACCATTTTCTAACATCAATCGTCAAAAAACATCACACATCATATCTGTGTTATGAAATATTACGTATGAAGGTGCAGTTAAAAAAATGTATTTCCGATTTGGGTTTTTTCTTGCCTTTGGTTGCTTGTTAGTCAATGAAGAAGCAGGCAGAAGTAGCTCACTCACAGCATCACATTATGCTATTATCCATTGTAGGAATAATAAATATCTTTGAGAGGTGACTGTCATGCATGTCAGGGATGCTCAAGTTTTTGCCAGTATCTACAGTGTACCGGGAATTAACATTCAAGTGGTTCTTTTTTACAAACTCACTTTATATTGTGACGTCAGATAAATTGTGGGGGGAAAAGAGACTTCAATTACATTCAAATTTGAACTGTGTTGATGAAAATTGCTGAATGAACCATCTCTTTGGTCTGTAGACCTAATGGTATTCATAGCTGAATGTGTCACATGCGCACACACGTACGCACGCACACACACACACACAAACAATTTCAGTCCTCAGCAACGGCACAGTTACTTAGAGACTGATTGCAAAGAGGGTGTGTTTCCATGGCAACCCTAGTGGCTGAGTCATCTTCACCGCAGTGCTTGCTCTTCCTGTGAGCGCACATGTGCTCGTGTTTCCATTTTCATTCATCCATCTTCATACAGTCATGTTATACAGTCATGATTCAAATTCAAATTTGCGTGGGTTTTCTCCGGGTACTCGGGTACGGTTTCCTCCCACATTCCAAAGACATGCATGGCAGGTTAATTGAACACTCCAAATTGTCCTTAGGTGTGATTGTGAGTATGGTTGTTCGTCTCTGTGTGCCCTGTGATTGGCTGGCAACCAGTTCAGGGTGTACCCCGCCTACTGCCCGAAGCCAGCTGGGATAGGCTCCAGCACCCCCGCGACACTTGTGAGGACAAGCGGTTAAGAAAATAGATGGATATATATCTGAAATGCAGAGTTGAAAGGAGCTTTATCAGGCGCTAAGGCATGACTCCTTCATGTGAGTGGCTTCAAACGAGACCTTAAATCAGTCAGAACCTCCGAAATTGCATTGCTCAGTAGATAATATGATGCGATATTTTTTTGAACATTTTTTATTTTTTTTTAGGTTTTAAAAATATTTGCCAGAGCAGGAAAGGGTTTGTTTTGATTTTGTTATCCTGGCGCTGTTTTACGTGCTGGTTTCCATTTTCCTTTGAGATGTAAAATCACCCATTGCAATTAGTCGAATGTTTGATAAATCACATTGTGTACATTGTGTACTTTCTGTGCACTGTGGGAAAATATAGGAAAATAAACAAAAACTGTACTTAAATTATGATAAAATTAAAATATATTGCACAAAAGTATATATTTTAAACTGCAAATAAATGCTTGAAAAAATTGAAAGAGAGAGAGAGAGAAAAGATTCAAGTGTATCGTGTTTCAAAGTTCAATACAACTGAACTACAAACTTGAACACTAACAGTATGAAGATTTGATTCAGTGATTTTTTCACTCACCACTAGAGGGAGCCTGCATAACAAAAGCTGTACTAAAGCCTCACTTTTGCACACATCATCCTCCCAGAATGCATATAATGAACTGCACTGACATTTTTACATGTTGGGCAGACACAGTTGCGGGTGCAACAACTTAGTAGATCAGCTTGCAGATCTGTCTGCGCCAGTTTTTACACACAAACACCTTCACTAAATCAAGCCCTATGATTTATGTCCTTGAAGGAATAATAATCACATTTAATTGAATGAGACTGTGCAAATAACAGTTGCCTTAAGGAGTGTAAACAAGCATGCTTGTGTACAGCAAACAAAAAGGTACACAAAATGTATTAAACCACACACACACAAAATTACGTTAGGTTAAATTATGCAATAAATGTAGCAATTAATGAAAATATGCACTAAAATATGCATAAATGGCTGCTTTTATTTACTTGTGCACAGCAAGTTCATATCTAAATAAACACAATAGAATGTATTTGCTCATGTTCAGTTTCCATCTACATCAGCATATACTTTACTGCATTTATTACTCATGTGCACTTGCCGCATGGTGCTGCTGCTTGTTACATGTATCCTTGATTAAACACCTCAAATACCATTTGAGGTTCTTATGCATTTCCTTGCACCACTGCCAATTTACCAAGGTTGTACTAATACAAACCCAATTCCCCAAAAGTTGGGACACTACACAAATTGTGAACACAAACTGAATGCAATTACGTAGAAGTGCCAAAATTCAATATTTGACAGGTCAAAAGTTTAAACTGAGAAAATGTATCATTTTAAGGGAAAAATCTGTTGATTGTAAATGCACACAAATCTCACAAAAGTTGGGACAGGTAGCAATAAGAGGCTGGAAAAGTCCATTGCACTTACACAATTACACAAAAAACAGCGGGAAGACCCTTAAACGGCACTGCACCGCAAACAGGAATGCTTACTGTAAGTGAAATCACAGAAAGGGCTCAGCAATTCTTCCAGAAAACATTGTGGTGTGTAAGAAGAAGAGGGGATGCCTCACAGTGGTGAAAATGGCCTTGTCCCAAATTTTTTGAGATTTGTTGACACCATGGAATTTAAAATCAACATACTGTAGTTTTCCCTTAAAATTATACATTTTCTCAGTTTAAACTTTTGCCCTGTTCTCTATGTTCTATTCTGAATAGAATATTAAAATTTGGCACTTCCACATAATTGCATTCAGTTTTTATTCACAATTTAGTGGCGCAACTTTTTGGGAATTGGGTTTGTAGTTGTACTACCAGATATTTGGAATGCTATCCATTTGGCTAGTGGATTTATTCAACATGTATTCATTTTATTGGGTGTTCTAAACAAAACATGTATTTTATGAATTCAACAATTAGTGTCCTCAGTTCCCCAATTCCTATTGAGTGTTGTACATGGCTTAGCGCCTTCCTATCTTGCTGGCTTAGTGCTACCTCGTGTTCCATCCCTTAACCTTTACGCTAACAAAATGCTGATCTTTTTAGTGACTTTGAGAGATAACCCCAAGTAAGCACTTTTTAGAACATACTCTATTCAGGCTCCAGTGTGCTGGAATGCCCTACATTTTGAAATCGGAGAAGCTATGTCTGCAGAAATGTTTAAAAATAAATTTGCAGTATTTCTACACTCTTGCATTTGGGTTATGGTTAGTCTAGTCTTGCTGCCTCACCCCATGACATCTGAATTTTGGCCTGTCTAACTGCGACTTCTCTCATCTCCTCTCTCCCCTTTCCAGCTCAGAGGGAGGGCTCGATGTTAATGAGCAAAGTGAGGCCGAGGCTGTTACTGTGGAGGATTGTGCATCGACCAACTGGGACAAGACCTGAGGAGGTTCACTCACCCGGAGGCATCTACCTGTAGCACTTCATTTAATGGAATCTCGTGTTGTTCATACTAAATTAAAAAAAAAATGCATTTATTTATCATATTAGGTGATAAATGTTGTCTACTTGGCATCCTGAAAGGAGGATTCTTCCGGCGCAGTGTTCCCTTGTCAAGGTTTCTTACTTTTCTTTTTTTTTGCTTAATGGGTTTTCTGCGATTTATTCCTTGTCCGAATTTGTTACACCAGGTCGTCTATCTTTGTGAACTGAAGCCCTTTTTGGGTCTTTTGCGATTAAAGGCTACTGTATATAAATAAACTTGACTTTCCTTAATCAGCACCATTGTGTGCGTTCTCACCATTTCTCACAGTTCTGGCGCATTTGTTGAAGAAATACTTTATTCTTACCCTTGCTTACCCTTGTTACCAAACAGAAAGTGTGCATTAAAATAGAATGATTTGCGCTTGCTGTCACCAAAAGAGACACAAGCGCCCACAATGTGACTTTGTAAACAGATTTATGCCCACAGCATCAGTAATATCTAGCGCACAGACACACATGCACACAAGCCCCCACCCCCATATCCATTACAGGGAGTGTTCCCTTTCCTCCTCCGAAAATCCCTGCATTATTGATGCTATAGTATGTGCACTATGTTGAGCGTATGTTGGCTTTTTATTTTGTTTTGCGTTGCACTTGACATTTTCGGCCTGTATTACATCAAGTGTGCACACTGTGCTTCTGTATTTACACTGTGAATGCATGAATTCACTTGCTGTTTCAGTGTGTGTGTGAGTGTGTGTGTGTGTGTGTGTGTGTGTGTGTGTGTGTGTGCTTTGTCCATTCCACGGGTGCTTTGTGTGAGTCTGTGTGGGTGTATCTCTTTGTGTCGAAGAGGGTGGGAGGCTGAGCGGGGCGGGTAGCAGTCTATAAATAGAAACCTACAGCTCCCGCTTAGCCCTCGTCTTGGACTCAGAGAGAAAACCAAAGGGAAGAAGGGTGGAAGGAAGAAGGATGAAGGAGGGAAAGAGAAAATGCTAATTCAGAACAAGTAGAGGAGGGAAGGTGCTGAACCGTGATGTCACTTCCTCAACAAGGTGGTGCCCATAAAAGGATACAGAGCATCCACAGATTCATAAGAAGGCTTGGATACAGCCGAGTAGCTTGTGTAAACACACTTGTTAAATGAAGCTTCATTTTAACAATGATCATTTTTAATGAGGTGGAAAGTGAACAAAAAAATCTGATCTCTCAAGTATTTTGATTTCTCCCAAGGTTTTGCATGAACGCTGAACTCTAAATCCCATGGCTGACATACTTGAATGTTTTAATGTGAATTATGTCATCATAGTTGCTGTTTAAAGGGAATTATTAGGTTGGGTAATGCCATTTTCTGTGTGGGTTTGTTTGTTTGCTTTCCTCCAAGCTCAAGGAGGAGGTAATGTTTTCATTGATTTGTCGAATTAGCATTTAGTTTATGCACCACTTCCTGTATTTTTCTTTATATTCAGATAACACAAGAATAGTATTTTATGTCGGCTATCTATATTTTCTGTCTGTCCATCAGTCAGTCTGTCTGTCTAGCCATCTCATCCATGAATACATCTCTGCATTCTCCATTTTAGCACTGGGTTGCAGCAGTACCAATGAAAACGACGATGACCATTGTTTTTTGTAATTTTTATTGTTATTAATGAGGAATTCCATTGGCCACCAGACAGGCCTATTAAACAGGTACTTCCGCTACAAACTGTATCTCCTTCATTGACTTTCAATGTAAAATATCAATCCTGTATGACCTTTGGGTAATCATGGGTCATGATCTGGCTTACATTGAGTACTGTATGGGAACAAAATGAAAAACAAGCTGCTTGTGTTTCGTGTGTCAACAGAAACGGATGTTATGTCATTTCAAACATTCAGCCTAAATATTTTCTTAGTTTGAATAGTGTGATTGATTATGCTATAAAAACAATAATAACTGAATTTGTTACTGATACTGTTACTGGCCTGGGATAGTGCCTCGCACCACGTGGCCCGAAATTGAAAAATTTTCAATTTGGGTAGCAACGAGCTTTGATGACATCTCATCCAATCTCATCCAATAGGCAAGATGGTGGCAGAGTAATTTCGGATTGATAGTAGTAAGATATTTTGGAAGAGTTGTACATTGAAAAGACAATGGAGAAAGTGGAGGAAAAAGTTATCAATGCGGTGTCCCAGGGTCCTAACCTCATGTAACACGAGACAAATATAGTACAATACAAGACATGGTAACCCCCCCTTTTATTTTTTTTAGCTGCTGTTCATCTTCTCCTCCTTACAACAAGCAATGTCAGGGCTTTCCATTGTAACAATGACAAATCCATATTGACAAGATGTGGGATAAAGACACAAGGCTACTTCCTGTTCAGTTGCTTAGCAACCAGCACCAAATATGGGCAAGCTTCTTTCGTGTCACCATGGTCCCTGCGCCATCCTGTGGCGCACACTGAGAAAACCAAGTGCTTTTAACGCTGTATGTACAATTCATTATATATTTACTTGATTTTGTTTCTTGCCATTTGTTCTGGTCGAAAACAGTATGTTTTCATAAACACCATGGTGGTTTAGTGGTTAACTTATCTGCCTCGGAGTTCTAAGTTTTGGTGTTGAAGATCAGCTCTGGCCTCTCAACACAAGTTTGTACGGATTTTCTCCTATGTACTATGTATTGAAGACTCTAAAATGTGTTTGTATATGTTTCCTGGTAGAATGTAACACCCTCACACCCAAAGTCAGCTGGGATAAGCTCCAGCTCACCCACTACCCTGTACTGAGGACAAGCACCAGACCATTCCACAATGTAAACAATAGGCACCCGGGTACTTCTGGGTGGCAGAAAAGTGAGTGGTGACATCTGACCTGAACTGAAATGATGACAAAATGTTGTGTTTTAGATAGCATTGCCAGATATAGCCCAAAGTTTTTGTTGTTGATTGCCTCAGTTGCTGAATTGTGGGCCGGTAAAAAGGAAGAAAATAATTAAATAGCACCGAATCAGCGCCAAAAGACACCAGCCCACCAGGCACCTGCCCTGTGTGCCAGATGGTCATGCAGTATAGCCCGGGTGCTCTCCATTTCAGTGTCAACACTGAAAAACTGAATTCTTAAGTAAGATATAATTTCTTAAAATTAACCTAAATTTACTTATTTTGCTTTGACAAGTTACTTTTACTTAAAGTACAATTGCCAACAAGATCATTGTGCTTATTTTAAGATACTTAATACTTAATTGTCTCAAGCAGTCTTGGCATTGACTGTTAATAGCCAGTTTTCAGTACTGTGAGGCTTAAAACAAACATTTCCTACATTTTAAGATGACTAACCAACATCAAAGGCCCTGAATTGGGGTTTCATAAGTTTAATTTTCTTATTTTAAGACTTTGCATAATCTAGTAATAAGATGAATGGAAAAAATACAAGCCTGAAAACAATCAGACAAAAGTGCAATATAGCTCTTGATTGTTAGCATTTTTTTCTTGTGTAAAAATCCGTTTTGTTCTGTTTACTAAGCTCATTTTTCCTCTTTCCAATCAATTCACTACCAGCTCAATGGTTTAGTGTTAGAGTGTCTGACCTCAGACCGAGAGGTTGTGGGTGCAATTCCTGGCTGGGTCATACCAAAGACAATAAAATGGGACCTGTTACTACCTCCCTGCTTGACACTCAGGCCAACTGTAAGTAAATATGTATGTGTTTTAAGAAAAATATTTAATATTGCTTGTTTTTAGTCTCAAAATACTATTTTCAAGACTTCTGTGGTTGATATGGGCCTAGTATTATTTTCTTATTTTTCTAAATCTTACAGGTCAATTTAAATTCAATTTTCGTGTTCTGTTGACAGATACATTTGCTTATTTTAATTAATAATGTTCTTATTTTAATGTTCTTATTTTACTATATATTTTTTCCTTTTTGCAGGGAAAATAATGTATCTGTGCTATTAATCTGAGAAACAGAAACGTTAATTAATTAGCCAGTTCCTTAACTTCTGTTTGTCTGAATATTCACCACGTCCATTTTTGAACCAACTTACCACGGCCGTAATTTTGTCTCTCTTCCAAGTGAGAACATATTTTTGTCTGACACTTCACACATTCAAACTATGACAGAAGAGAAGAAGGCTGAAATCAGAATTCAAGCTATTTAGCTTGTTTTGTTAATCTCCCTGCCTTGGTCAAATGACAGAAAATGTTTGTTTCCCTGTTGTGGATGTATGTAAATGGATGGACATTTTTATGAAACACTTTACTGTGAAATAAAAAAAATAGTAGTCTCATCATTATGTTACTAGTAGTGTTTGATGATTATATGACATCAGGGAATATAAATAAATGTCAATTCCTTTAAGAGGGTTCCACTTCAGACGCATGCATAACCCCTGTCTGCCCCCATAGTGTCTGCACCCACAGGTTGTCATTGTGCAGTGCAGTCCCCTCGGCCACGGTCACAAGGTTTGCACGTTAGCGCTTACCTGTGTTTCACAGGAAGCGAGCGTGTGTCTGTATAACCTACTAGTCTATAGCCATCGCCAGAAGCTGCTGCTCGGGTTACATAAGAAGCAGGAGAGGAAGAGGCTCTGGGCACAGCTGCCCCATCCTATCTCTTTAAATGACACGGAGCTGTGCAGCTCTGCGCGTGTGCGTGCATGTGCATGCGTGCGTGTGTTTGGGGGAGAAATTACGCGAGCGCTGCCGTGTTGTGCCGGAGGACGATCGAAAACACAACGCAGACGCCCCTTCGCTCACCTTTTATCGCGTAGAAGAAGAGGCTGTTCATCGCTTCTCCACCTGAGTGTGAATAGTTCTCACTTTTGGACCCAGCTGCTCCTCCGTCGTGTCTATGGGCTCCGCCGGTGCATCGCTGGCCTCTCCATAGAGGAAATAGCGGGCAGGGCGGCCTCCCGATTCTAAATTGTTTCGCCCATTTGCCAGGAGAAACGTGATTAAGAGACAGCGTGCGGATCATGGATTAAAAGACGAGTGAATATCCATCTGAGAGGTAAGAGGAGAAGTGGCGGGCATAGTGTGCGTGGATGTACAGCGATAAGTGGCGTGTGTGTACGTGTGGCGTTGATGGGTGAAGCTGTGCTTGGTTATGGCAGCAGCAGCAGCAGCAGCATCCACGCTCCACACTGCGGTCCTTCCTCCGCTCCCACGAGGCGGAGGAGAGCACGCAGGGGTATCCGAGACAGGGACGTGTGGGGGGGCACGGTGATGGGTGGTCCAGCCTCTTTGTGTGCATCCAGCCTCTGGGAGACGAAGCTGATCAACCGCATCGAGCTGCAGATTATTAACTAACACAATGACGTCACCGTCTTTGAGTGACGTAACTGCTTTGGTTCTCATTTTGTGCAATGTGATTTTCAACCTTAGTTCACTATTTGTGTTTGGTGTGAGCGTCCACATTCAGTGGATGATTCTGTTGTCGTTCTCCAGTATCTGGGGGACAACAGGTTTGTTTTAGTTTACGGTTATTTATTTGACACTGTTTAGAACTATCCATCAGGTAGGAACTCATGCATATAGGCCATGCCCTTTTATTGGATTCTACTGGATGGTTTAAACTAGAATTGTGTGTCACAATTGTGTCACCGCCACAGATAACGGGTCATTCCAGAATTAGAGAACATTTTCTGTTTTCCTTCCATGAAATTTCAAATAATCTAGCACAAAATACACAAAACATGCACTTGTTGTGTAAATTATAATTGTCTTGAGTAGGGATATTCAATACCACTTTTTTTTCAGACTGATAGTGTACAGTAAGTACTCCACTCTTGAATAGTCACCGATACGATACCAAATGATACCATTAGTACATAAACCCCCCCCCCCCCAAAAAAAACAAAACAAAAAACAAAACAATGACATGTAATTTTAGAGAAAGGCCTATTTACTGTATCCCAATATAGCACATGTCAATGTAAATTTTCTATTCTTCTAATTTCTAATTTCTAGTTCCTGATCGTAAAACCCAAGAGGGCAGTCAATACTGGTATCGCCCACCATCGCAAGTACCGATACCGATAAATATGGCTGATATCGGCACAGATACCTGATATCGTTATTCGCCCGTCCTTAGTATTGAGACAATAAGTGGCTAGTAAAAATGATTCGCTTACTAAATATTGCTCTTGAGCACCACTACTTTCCCCCTGATGACCAACTTACAGGGGTGGGGAGCCTTTGGGCACCTCATGATTCAATCACGATTCAAGGGCTACGATTCGAGTATCAAACAATTATTGATGAATTTTTAATTTGTGTATATTGATGCACTTTTTCACAAAACAGTTTTTTGATTTGTCTTACTAAGCATTAATCACTTGCAATCCCACCTTAAATGGTATCAGCAACTCAACAGTAGCAAAATAAAAAAAAAGTCTGCCTTGAAATTACATTATGACTCATTTGCATTTTCAAACTGCAACAAAAAAACCGTGTCCCTATACTTGCTAAAATATTAACTTAACTGCAGACTAAAACTAAATGCTTTGCACAAAATCTCTTCAAATGGAAACCATAAATTCCTCATAAAAATGATTACAAGAGGCCATTGCTATGGGATGGCTTGGTGTGCCTGGGTTCCAACGTGGTTTGCAGCAGTGCTCGAAATCCTCATATTTCACGACGGCACGAGGGCCTTCGTATTTCACTTCGCCTTTTCTGATAAGGGTGGCAGCATTGGAATCGTTTCCTCGATTGTTCTGTGGCCATACCCGCAGTAACAACAGCCATCTCCCTGTCTCCTCCGTGGTATAATTGAGTTACATGACTTGTCATGTTTGTTGTGTTACAAAGAATTTTAGTTTAGTGCAACACATGTTACATATGATGGCATATAACGTGGCTTTTATCCAGTTCACTTCCGCTCTTGACATTGTAGAAGCCAAAACTGTTTCAACACATCTGCTTTTAAATTAGAAGCAGTTTTTAATCTTACGGCAGCGGTCATCCATGTTTGTTTTCGTCTGTGCGCTTCCCAAAGTGTCCCGGAGATGATGGGTACTGCACTTCTTAGTTCCATTATTTTCAACGTTCTGTACCCTAATAATCGAAATGTGGACGTTTGTGAATTGATTCAGATTCATCCATGTCTGAATCGCGATACATCTAAGAAATGGAAAGTGGGACATTTTTGGGAACGAATCATCCAAGTGGTGACCCCTCGTGGGATAAGCTGAAAGTAACAACAACAACAACAACAACAACAACATAAGCAACAACAATGTGGAAGGTTCCAAAGTTATGTTTTTCCCTCCCTGGCAGGGCCCTTTGGCTATAGAATAATCCATTGAAAATTTGGCGATAATCTGTATAACAAAAACAATAATAATGCATCGGATTAATATAGTGTTTTTCTAGACACTCAAAGACGCTTTACAATAGAATGGATACATTATTCATGCACTCACACATTCACACTGTGGTGGCGGTAAGATACTTAAGTTGCCACAGTTTCCCTGGGGCAGGCTGACGCAAGCATGGCTGCCAGTGTGCGTCTACGGCCCCTCCAACTACCACCAAACATTTGCACCTTCCATACAACAGTGTGAGTAGCACTGGAGGCAATGTGTGTGAAGTGCCTTGCCCATATGGACACAATGACACATGACTTGGGGAGAGCGGGGATAAAAAAAAATAAATATTTTTTTGTAATTCAATTGTAAAAAAAAAAAAAAATAATTTAAAAAACAATACTTGCAGTCTTGAAAATGTACCCCTGGCAAGAAAATAATAATATCTGGTCGTCCAAGTGAACAATTTTGTCAGTTTGATTATAACAGTTTACTGTAATATTAAGTAACATGAAGTAATATGTGGGGGCAACTATGCCCCATAGACACATCCATTGTGGTATATAAAGAACAACTCCAGTATTTGTATTTTTTTGCTCTGTTTGTCAACATACTTTGTATGTTAAGTCGTATGTGTGTTAACATGTGAGGGAAAAATAATAATAAACACAAAGTAGCAACCTGTCGAGGGATGCACTTTAATGGCATTATCAGCATTAGATCCACTTATCAAGTCTAAATCCTTCTAAATCCCCCATTAAACCCTGGATGACTAGTCAACAAGAGTAAGTAACTTTGCATTAAAGGCTGTCTGCAGTCAAAAGGTCTAATCAGCTTTTGTTGACATAAACAAAGTAGTGTTTAGCCACTACCTAATTAATGCCCATCTCTTGTGAAAGATGCCCAACTGAAATGCAAATTCCCTGTAGCCAACTCCACCAAACAGGCTGCTATATATTTTCCATGCAATTTATTTTACGTTTTTGCAAGCAGTCACTTCAAATTATTTTGCAGTTCTAGTTTTACCAACAGAACTCTATATTTGCTCCTTCCTGTGAATGATCAACAAGTGAAGATCCAATATGCACTGTTGTTCATACTGTAGTAGGATGAAGTAATATTAGGTATGTGGAATATAGGGTACTTGTAACTTTATTTTCAACCAATGGTTTCTACAAGCATGTGTTGCTTCATGTCCAGCATTCCCTAAGGCGTTCGTTCCTGCTGCAGGAAGGAAGTCATCTTTTTTAGGAGCAAAGCTGAACGTGAGGGTCTCGGAGACCGTCAAGGAGCTAAGATCCAACTCTTGAGAATTGGTTTAAGATGTCAAGACAGGGAGAGATTAAGTCTTTGGGCAATATTGCATACATTGTCAAGAATGGTATTCTGTATCAGACAAAGAAAGTTGAGGCGTTTGCGTTGTCTCGTCAGTTTAGACTGCGAGTAATGGAACTGTGTCACTCCATTCCCTGGGCGGGTCACATGGGTCTTCAGAGACCGATGCACCGAATTTGTAGTCATTTTGTGTGGCCTTGCATGTACACAGACATTTCCAAATTTTGCAGGTCATGTTAATGTCAACTGACAGCTGGGAAAAGGGTTGCTCAGGCCCAGTTGCAACCGTTGCCTATTATTGGTACCCCATTTGAAAGGATTGGTATGGACATAGTTGGTCCACTTGAGAAAAGTTCCAAAAGAAATAGTTTCATTTTGGTTATTTGCGATTATGCTACGAGATATCCAGAAGCTTCTATCATCTATAGCGATCAATTAAAGCAGAACAAATCGCAAATTGTCTATTGCAACTATTCTCCAGAGTGGGGGTTGCGGAAGAAATTCTGACAGGTTGTGGTACCAATTTTATGTCAAAATTGTTAAAGCAAGTCTATCAGCTGTTGGGGCTTAAGGGGATCAGGACCACACCTTATCACCCCCAAACGGATGGGCTGGTAGAACGCTATAATCAGACATTGAAGCATATGCTGCGCAAGTTTGTTTCCAGCACTGGCGCTGACTGAGACCAGTGGCTACCATATCTTCTGTTCGCTTACCGGGAGGTCCCACAGTCATCTACCAGCTTCTCCCCCTTCGAACTGCTGTATGGACGCCATGTGCTTGAACTGGGGGTCATTGAGGTGTCCAACAGCGAGTGGTGTAGTCCCATTGTACTGGCAACCAATAAGGATGGCTCTTTGCGATTCTGCATTGATTTCAGGTACCTGAATGCCATTTCCAACTTTGACCCCTATCCAATGCCAAGAGTAAACGACTTGTTGGCGAGAGTGGAACGAGCCTCCTATATCACCACCCTAGACCTCAATAAAGGTTACTGGCAGCTGGCATTGGACCCCGGAAGCAAAAGAAGCTCACGGCGTTCAGGACACCATTTGGTATGTACCAGTTTAAAGTGATGCCATTTGGTCAGGGGGGCACCAGCAACCTTCCAGTGCCTGATGGATCACATACTGTGGGACGTGTCCGACTTTGCTGCTGCCTACTTGGATGACGTGGTGGTGTATAGTAGCTCCTGGGAACATCTACACCACCTGGAGAAGGTGTTGCACAAGATTAGAGTGGCGGGCCTGACTATCAATCCCCGGAAGTGCTCGGTTGCCCAACACGAGGTGCAGTACCTGGGATTCACCATTGGATTTGGGAGGATCAAGCCACAGATTGGAAAGATGGAGGCCATTGGCTCGTTTGCAGTCCCCATCACAAAAAAGCAGGTGAGAGGATTTCTTGGACTTGTTGGTTGGCATAGCAAATTTGTGCCGAATTTTATGAAAGAACTGCCATTCTAAAGAGTTTGACTAAGAAAGCAGCACCGAATAAAGTGCACTGGACTGAGGAGTGCGGGCGGGCGTTCCAAGATCTGAAGGAGGCCATCTGTACAGGGCCGGTCCTTCACAGCCCTGACTTCAGTCAGCCCTTCATCATCCAGACTGATGCCTTGCAAAGTGGGCTGGGGACTGTCCTGCTCCAGGAGAAGGACGGGGAGAGGAGACCAGTCATTTTTCTCAGTCGGAGGACGATGGATCGGGAAACGAGGTACTCAACAGTGGAAAAAGAATGCTTGGCTGTGAAATGCGCTGTTGACTCTCTGATACTACCTGCCGGACGTCACTTTGTGCTAGAGACAGACCATCGCGCCCTTCAATGGCTGTATAGAATGAAGGACTCAAACAATTGCATCACCGGATGGTATCTCTTCCTGCAACCATATGACTTCATAGATCGGTACCATCATGGGAAGTCAAATGTGGTAGCGGCCTTTCTCTCTAGAAGCAAGGAGGATGGCTTCGCCTTGGAGAGGGAGGGGGAAGTGTAACGGACAGCGTGTTCGTCTAGTTTGGTGGTGTCAGGTCAAAAGAGTCCCAAGTCGACCAGACATTGCTAAAAGGGTGCGGCCTGGACCAAGTGGAAGAGTGTGTATGGGGTGGCCACATGGTTTTACTAAATTTAAGTATTTAGTTTATTGTCTAGATGGGTTAAGTTGGGGAACTAGTTATTCGTTTGTAAGTATTTCTTTAGTTTTGGGTTATATTTTCACATTGAAGGATTTTAAGTTAGTCTAATGATTTACACCTGTGGAGTTTATTGATTTGTTCCAATTATAGTGTCCCCATTTAAGAAACCTGTAACATCACTGTGGAAGAAACTGCTGCTGGAGAAGCCATGCTCCGAGCCTTTCTGCCAATTCACTTTTTTGCACAATGCATTTTTTGCATTTTTGCACATGTGGAGAATAAAACAAAAGAAAAGAAGTGCCACCTGGAGCCATCTGCCTCTGCTCATTTGTACTCACTATCCACCGTTCGTGCCTGTCCTGATCACACTAGGGTCAAGCCTCTTCTTTGGCATTGATGTCTGATACCGGAGTTAAATCCTTCCTAATATAATTTCAAGCTATCATGATATCTCTTTGTTGCCATTGATAAGTTCATTGGGTAAGTCACTGGCTTTGTTTGTCATAAATGATTAATTACATCATTAGACAGATTGATAAAACCTTGTAAGCCATGTTGATCTGCCTCTTGCAGTATGTGCTGCACTCTGCTTGCACACCATAATACACACTGCTTAAGAGCCATGCAATCTGCTCCACTCCTCTCCCATAATGTAACTGTGGCTCAATGTTGGCAATGACAGCTTGTTAGGAGGCCTAGGATAGGCATAGGATACCTGTTTCAAATAGTTCGGATTTAGGCTTTGCAGTAGTCCACAGTGGGAAGCATTTAAATAAGAAACAGGAAGATGATCATGATATAAACGTATTTGTGGTTGCAATGTAAACTATCCTCAGTGCCTCAGACTCAAACCAAATTCTGTTTTGTTAGCAATGGCTGAATAGGTTAGCTTGACAAGCAGTTTGTGTATCCTGTCATGGTCAGTCAGGAGAAGCCTTCAGTGCTGTTCTTTGCTTTTTAATTTTTATTATTATTTTTTATAGTGGAAATGTAATCTGACTCTGCGATGGGCTGGTGATCAGTCTGGCGAAACCCATTATTTACCTAAAGTCAGGCAAGTGCTATAGAAAATAATCAGATGGAAGCAGAATATAATTTAGTGCCGATAAAACTACTGGTGTGTTGGGGCCAACACTGTATACAAGCAGTTTCATTTGCCATAATGTGCCCTTAGATACCATGATCATCTTAAAGAACACTGATTGGTTGGCTCACTTTTCAAAAAACTGTTCAAACAAAGCAAGATTTCGGACATATCACATATCGCTATATAATGGCTAAAAGAAGAGGGCGTGTGGGAGATTTAGGATGTGAACTTTTGCCGATCATTTGATTCAGGTGTGTTAGAGGAGGGAGACAATTAAAACGGGCTGAATGGGTGCTCTCGAGGACCGGACTTGGACACCCCTTATCTAGAATCACTATCAGTGTTGTGGTACATTTGCCTGAAAACTGTGTTGTCAGCATGATGTCAGTTCCCACATAATGACAAGTTCAAACGCAAGCCTGAAAAAAAAATGCCTGTCTCTGTACGTGCACCGTGATTGACAGTCAGCCAGGCCGGATGTAGTCTTCAGGGTGTAGTTTTAGCCGTGTAGAGAATAGATAAATGGATGTACAGCTATAAGCATAGTTGTGTAAACAGCCCGAGTTGGCTGCAGTACAGAATGAGTTTGGAATATAAATAGACAGAACCCATTCCTGTTAACCGCTACAAACATAGTTTTGTCATTTTAGTAAATACTTTTTATCAACATTGCTCAAGGTTGATTCTCTTGCCTTAAAAAGTGGACTAAGGCTTTTACTATAGTTGCTGTCAAAAACATTAATTGCCATCATGAACGCATTGCCAGCGTCTGTTAGCATCTTGTTTTGTCATGATCGGTGTTTTTGCGTATTTGGTTTTGATTCAATTAAAATTTAGCATGTTCTCCCTATGCCCCTTTTGATGTTTTCTCGTTTTTTGTGTCCACCTGTTCTCGTCAGCCACCCCGGTCCCTTTTGTCTCCCAATCAGCTCCCTCAGCCACTCGTGTTTTGTCCAGTTGTTCGGCATTGTCTCGTACGTTTGTACTTGGTTCCCTGGTTCTGTCTTTTTTAGGTTCATTATGTTTGCTATCTTTGTCCTTTTTCTTGTCCAAGTCATGTCATGTTGTCTTGTCCTAATATTTGTTCATTACTTTCAAATTAGTTTTTTGACTTTCTTAATTTCGTCTTTTGATTCCCCATCCTAGTTGTAGTTTTGTTCTTTTATTTATTTATTTATTTTTACGCACTTCTGCAACCCATAACATCTAATACTGACAAGAGGGAAAGGAAATGAAAGAGAATGTGTTAACAACAACAAAAATAAGTTGTTTACTCGGGTCTCATTGAAACAATGCTGGGCAGGATAGCGTTTACCACATGTGAGGTTCCAGTCTCGGCTCTGGGCCTCCTGTGTGGAATTTCCATGTTCTTACTTCACTTTACTTTACTTCACGTACTGTACTTCGGCGTTCTTCCACACTTCAAAAACATGCATGTTAGGTTTACTGAAAACGCTAAATCAGTGGTTACCAACATGGTCGCCCATAAGGACCACATGAGATACCTGTGGTCGTGTTCTAAAAATAGTTAGTCAGTGGTATTAGCTTGTGAAAAGAGACATTATGATTCCCTAGGAATGTTGTACAAGTGATCATTTGAAAATGTAAAAACTTACAGATATGTATAGAATTTTTTTTTTTAAATAATTGTTTCCTAGCTTGCTAAATTATTGTTGATAATTATTGCAAATGTCATCACGTCACCAGCGAACCTCAAGAGGACAAGCTGCATAGAATGGATGGATGAAAGAATGCTGTTGTACTCTAGTGGTATGAAATATATAAAAACATATGAAATAAAATTAGAGCATACACTTACATTCCATCAAAAATACACATTGTCCTATGCACATACAATACATTGTATGTTGTGGAATGATACAAACTTGAAAATAATACAATTATATAAAGTTATTTTTTAGGATTCCCAAAATTATTTTTCAAAAATAATTATGAAACTGTTTTACTTTTAAACTCTTTTGCGAATGCAGTGCATCAAGGTTCCTTTACTGTTGACAGTATTTTTTATGTGATTATGCAAGGAGCGAGGCTGCTGTGAGAGTGACAGTATTGACTTTGTATAACTACACGAGTTTAGCACATATTCTTCAGCTCGGTTCATTACTGCGCATCACACATTTTTACACATTTAACATTATCACTTTACACGCATGAATGGCCCAACGAGCTCATTAGCACAGCAGGAATACAAATATATATCACATGCCAGAATGGCTGAGAATTAATTCATGTGTTTTCAATGTGCCAAGACAGGCTACTGAACAATCTTGAGGAGACTGACAATTGGAGATTTTAAATTGTTGATGCTTAAGGCAATTTCTGGAGTCCCAAACATTGAAGAGTCACCTTTTATGGTAATTAGATGCACATACTGGTCGTCTAAAACTGTGAGGCCAGACCAACAGGCACAATGTTCTTCTTCTATCCCCAGTTTACAAAATATGATCCAAGTTTCTGTTTTAGGAATCTCTGGCTCTGTATGAGGTGGAAAATAAAAAAATCCAAGACATTCATGTGAAGTGAGCTCATGATTTTTAAGATCCTGGCGCTCGATGAATAACACAGACAGAAATGTTGATCGTAGAGTTGCTGAATTTGTCTCTATGAATCATGGACGCAAGATGGAAAATGACTTATTCAAACAGCTCCACTTCACAGCCTGGGCTGACTTTTCCTCTTAACAGACTGAGGCCCTTTGCAGCAAACCAAGCACACATCACTGGCAGTGCCACTGAGCTGGAAAGGAGGAGTTGTTTAGGTAACTCCAGACTCGGTGGGATAAACACGGTGATAGTGCTCCTCTGCAGTTACAGTGTGTCGAGCCCAGTGAGAGTGATTCATCAGGAGAGACAAACCTGTTGCCTCCTTCAACATAGCGCGTCAATGTGTATGCAGCTTCTAGAACAGTGGCGGCCATTTTTTCCCCCCAGAGGCCTGCATACAGAAAAATGGAAGGATGCCAGGACCACTTTGACATTCTTAGGCTTAATTTACTAAGCATACTAAAACCAATCCATTAAGCGATTGTATGTTGTTTTGGTGTACACTGAATTCCAGCTATTTTGAAAAACTGCAAAGTCACAGCTTACTGTTAAAAGTGACAGTAAAAATAGTTTAGGACCTTTCAGAATTTTGGGGTGGCTCGCGGCTCTGTAATCCACAAGAATAAATCTGCCCCTTCACTGAATAGCAGCCAAATCACAATTTTTTTGTTTTTGATATTTAATTATCTTTAGCCACCGTGATTTGATGAAGATCACTTTTTCATTAACATTTCCCACAGTAATCAAATTATCTAAAGTTAAGTTAAATCAAAGGTCGGCTCGCCGTCATGCTTGTCACATTTCCGTGTTGAGGCTTTCAAGGTCCACTTTGCCTTCCGTCAACAATAAACGTCCGCGCAGAAACACAAAATATTAGTTTTCGGCAACTTCTGGGTGCCGCAAATATGTTTTTTTTGTTTTTAATTACTGCACATTTTGACATCAATTTTGACTTTAACGATGAAATCTGACTTATGCGGAAATTCGGGCTACGTCGCCAGCGTAGGAACGGAACTTGTTTGTAACTTGGGAATGGTTTCTTTACATAGCTAGAAGAGATGTCTATTTAAATGTATTATTAGTTGTGGTAATAGTTGTAGTAGTTGTCAGTTATGATGTGTGTCTAGGTGTAATTCAATGCCTTGGTGATGAAATGCTGATTTGTGCTATAGCTTTTTTAGACTTGTGGCATAACAAGTGGCCACCTACTTGTTCTGTCCCTAGTTGTCATGGTAACGGCAGCCTTACTCAGCATTGGCCCCACAGAATAGCGGGTGGAATGAACAGTGACTCTTTTACATTAGGCAGGACCACCCCCTGAAAAAAAGGCTAATTTTAGCATGGTAGAATACAAGGTATGTAAAATACACTATAATTAATCATCTTTGGAGTATTTGGTGAAAGCTTGTCACAGACACAAAACACTAAATAGTCCACAGCTTTGTTCGTAAGTGTAAATTTATTTTTATTTTTTTGTCTATATGTGCTCAGTAATTGACTGACTGACGGTCAGTCCAGTGTGTCCTGCCTCTCACCCAAAGTCAGCTTGGATAGCCTCCAGCTCCACCATGACCCTAATGAGTGCAGGCTGTATACACCCTAAAAACGGATTGGTGAAATTAACCCCCCCAAAAAAGGGTTACATTTGACCAATCAAGCTGGTAGTTATGTGTCCAACAGACCCTTTGGTTAAAACAACCCTTCTAGAATGGTAGGTGTTTTCAACCAATATATATTGGGGATTGGGCAAACCGATACAAATTGGTCATTCTGACCAAGATATTGTTTAATCTGTGTAAGAGGCTGACAAAAAGAGTACCACTGATTGCCACACGCATCTAAGTGGGGCGAAAGTCGTTCTTCGCATTTGGCCCATTACCTTGCAGTGAGCAGCCACGCTCGGAAATCATTTGGTGATGTAACCCCCCAATTCCAACCCATAATGCGGAGTGCCAAGTAGGAAGGCAAAATTTGTCCCGTTTTTATAATCTATGGAATGACCCGACCAGGGATTGAACTCCCAACCTCCCAGACTCAGAGCAGACACTCTACCACTAGTCCACTCTGCTGGTCATACCTATATTTATTAGGGGTGTTAGAAAAAATCGATTCGGCAATATATCGCAGTATTACAGCGCGCAATTCTCGAATCGATTCGATATGCGTCCGAATCGATTTTTAAACATCAATTTTTTATGGGAATATTCAACAATAACGTCTTCCTTAGGGTTAGGATTTACACATTAAGCATGGAAGAATGTTATATTAATGGAACATTAAGCCATAATATTTTATTTCAGTGCTGTTCAAACATGAAACAGACTGCAACCTGTTTGTTGAATGCAGTGGCTCAGTTACAACCCTGAATTTTCAGGTAAATAAATACATTTTCATACAAATCTTACAGTGTACATGTAGAAGTTTACTGATTAGTATTTTCTAAATTTGAGTAAAAAAAAAATTGCAATAATAAATTTATAGATTTGTATCGGGATTAATCGGTATCAAATCGAATCGTGATTTATGAATCGAATCGAATCGCCAGGTACTAGGCAATTAACCCCCCCCCCCCCTAACGTTAATATAGTCTAATATATTGTAATCTCGTATAACAATTAATAAATACATTTAGAAGACAATAAATTGATACAATAAATATATTTCCAAGTGATCTATCTAGATTTACTTCATATTGTCACCAATTTAATTGGTTGTTTGGCTAACCAATAAAATTGGCATGCCCGTAACCACCCGGAATGGTCAATTTCTGACCAATCTATTGGATAATCAAGCCAATATGAGCTTAACCTACTAGATTGTTTTTTAATTTTTTAACCAATCCATTTTTAGAGTGTATAAAATGTAGAAATGGCTGAATCAGGAAGGCTTCCGCAATTTGCAGCTGAGTAGTGCTCTGAAAAATGTCCACAATTGCTTTACGATGTGATTAGTTAACAAATGACATCTCAATTATTATGAACTTGTGACTTTTGGACCTGGGCCTTGTAGGTATAAGTGACCTAATCTACCATCACGTCATAAAATACAAAAATGCTATATAACTTCAGTATGTGTGACATTAAATATGAGACAGGCCGTTGGTGACTTGACCCAGACAAAGTACCATGTACAATAAGTCGTTTACTCCAATCCAAACCTTTATTATGCAACAGGTGGCCGATTCAACTCATTACATTACACAGTATCCGCTCACCATACAGACACCGGAGGGGTAGACTAATATACCTGCAATCAGCTCTGGGAAAAGGTTCAGTTGAAGAAACTACGATATTATCTCCCCAAATAAAAATTAAGCAAAGGGCCTTTGTTTAAAAACAAACCCAGCACTACTTACTTATTCATATTGACATGATCTGACATGGACTCGTTGCCAGCCAACCTCTAACTATACAATATACTGTAGGAGTTCACAATTAATATTTCTCAATATCAAAGGTTGAAATAAAATGCATTGTTCTCACCAGAGATGCTGATGCAGCAAACATCATTTCTTTGCTAGGCCTGTCTGTGTAAGCTAACTCTTCCATGTTTGCATTTTGTAGTGCTCTGAAAGTGCCCCAAAAAATCTATTTCGGGGTTGAAACAAACCAGCCAGCAACAGTGTTGGCTGACCTAGCCTCAAAAACTTCAGTTTTTCTTAAAAATGCACCTTGAAAAGTGCATTTTTACCCACGTCCGACATCATCCTACCCTGTAAATCAATCTTTGGTGCGCGTTTAAAGCTCAACCAATGAGAGGTATTAAACATAGCTGAACCAATCAAAGGACTGAAAAGTGCCCTAGCTTACTCGCAAGATTCGTGAAGGTGCAGAATGGTGAATCTGAAATCTGATTGGTTAAAAAAAAGAAGGGAGTGTTTATGTGTGTGCATGGTGAGCGCTAGCACTCTGGAAGGTGTTGGGCAACAAATATTTGCATGGCAACACGTCGAATCTGAAAAACACATAAAAATCAACCCACAAAAAACTGGAAGCTGCACAGCCATGACACACTCTATGAAATGAAAACAAAAGATAGTTGTCATTTCATGTAAGTTGTAAATGTTGGTCCATACTTCTAAATTTGATGGTGTTTGTGTCCCGATTAGTTGTTAAATTTGACATTACAAAACCTTCCATTATAATGTATGTGTATGTTGGTTTGTGTGTTACTGTTAAATAAGTAAATAAATGTTACATTGTACATTTTTTCTTATGTGTTTTCTTCATTTAGGTTTATAGATAAACTGTAATAGACAATGTGCCACATGAACCAGCTATTACAAAACAACTATTTTCTTGCTGTTTGCCTTGTATAATTGTTTTGGATCTTATTATAGTCGTGTGCCTAAAGAAGTATTGGGTGAGTACTGTGGCATTCATTAGGATAAGGGAGGCATCTTTTTACATCTCATTTCATAATGTGAAATTTGCGATAGCACGTCTTTGCTCTGAAATATGTCGGCCTTTTTTGAAACGCTTCACAGTGCTGGCTGTAGCCAGTCAAGCTGAAAGAATTGTATTATGTAATGGAGGAACCTGGTGATGCTGCAGATGAGGCAGAGCAAGGCTCCATCTGCTAAGGGTCCGGCAGAAAATTCTGCAAAGGTCCAACAGGGCTCGTGCTAATGAATGGATTGCATGAACAGATACATGTAAGTGTACACGGATGTAGCATGTGTTGATGTTGTTTTGGCAGAATAGGGCTGAATGATGCTGTTGTGTGTGAAGCCCTAAAGTCAGGGTGTTACATAACTGATCAGTTGGAGCCTGTGAGCCTCCTCCTGCTGCTGACACAGTGAGATCAGAGAGAACAGGCAAGATGAGGCCATGGTCCACGGATCATTTACACTCTCAGCCGTTCTCATGTGGACATGGGATCCAGATTATGTACAGAAACGTATTTAAATGGTGTGAAAATAGATTGAGCTATTCTCATCTACTGTAAATCGGTGAACAAATACAGTATGATGATGTAACATTAATACAGTTCTGTGCAAATCTATCTGTCTGTCTCCTAGGGATGTAACGATATCCAAATGTCACAATACCATATTATCACGATATGAACCTATAATAATTATCACAATATTGTGGTGTGTTGTTGGCAATAAAAAAAAAGAAGAAAAAACGAAGAAGCTCATAATACTATATCTATGTCAACCTTTGAGTTTTCTGCTATATCCATGCCACTATGCCAGTATGGTCGCTGCCCTCCACCATCTTGAATTACTTTGTAAACAATGCACAGCGTATGTCACTATTGGCTCAGCAGCATAAAGTAGGGCTATGCAGATTGATCCAAGTATCGATAGAAAAGATACCTACGTGAGTATCGGTTCGGGTCGATACCAGAGCGCTAGTATCGATATTTTACATTTATTTATTTATTTTAGTTTCTCATGGGGCCCTCGCGCTATCCCTTTGTAGCACATGCGCATGTGCCGGCCTGCCAATGACAGCGGTGGGCGGCACTGGCTGTAACAAATAATTCTTTTTGCAGTGAAAGACATAATGTGACAATGAGTCATGTTATGCTTTGTTTGAACTACTATCCATTGAGCTAGGTATTAGTGTAGCACAACATGTAAGTATCGTTTATGTAATGTGACTAGACTAGAGGAACTTGGGTGGCTGACATTTCTTTAAATACAGAAGAGTGACAGGGACTCAGAATATGAACATTATTACTACATTTCAATAACAGCCCAGGTATGTTTCAGTTGAGGATACTTTATTATGAAATGTTTAAGAACTAAACAAGAAAGTCTAATTTGCATGACAACAACAAAAAAGTTATTTAATAGGACAAATGATTTTAAAACCATAATATTTTATGAACCTAAAAGTACTTGGTATCGATATTCGCACCAGTACCAGTATCGATCGATACCAAAATCTCAAGTATCGCCCAGCTCTAGCAAAAAGAGTATCATAGTCTATGTAGTTAATAATGCTGTGCTGGCTGAAGCAGGTGAAAAAGTAAAAAAAATTGATAGAGATGTGCTTTAAATATCGTAGCATGACGACAATGATATTTTGGCAATTTTAATATCACGATATCACGTTATGACGATATTGCGGTTATTGTTACGTCCCTACTGTCTACTGGCTTGCCAGTCCATTCATCCATTGAAAAATGTGAGCTGTAAAGTAAAAAAAAGTGTAGTTGGTTACTTGGTTAGTATGCTTGTAATATATTTTGGAATATAGAAAGTCCTATCCGACTTTTGTCTGAATCATCCATCCATTTTCTTAAACGCTTGTCCTCACAAGGGGCGCTGGAGCCTATCCCAGCTGGCATCTGGCAGTAGGCGGGGTATACCCTAAACTGGTTGCCAGCCAATTGCAGGGCACACAGAGACAAACAACCAGCCAATCAAAATCACACCTATGGACAATCTGGAGTGTTCAATTAACCTGACATGCATGTCTTTGGAATGTGGGAGGAAACTGGAGTACCTGTAGAAAACCCACACAAGCACGGGAAGAACATGCAAACTCCAACCAGGAAGGCCGAAGCCTAGACTCGATCTCACGTCCTCTGCATTGGGAGGCAGACGTGCTAACCAGTCACCACCGTGCCGCCCTTTGTCTGAATCAGATCAGTCAAATATTTTAAACATATAAATGTTGTTTTTTTCTGCTATTTTCATTTTTTCAATATAATTTGGTTTGTTAATAGTGCTTGAGATTGAAACATAAGGAAAAAAATATCTGTCTTTAGTTTTGATGAATTATGCAATTTCTGATTCAAGCTCAGTTAAAAAACAGTTTTATTTGAGTGTGTTTTGGTCAATGACTTGGGTATGGTAAAAGAGTTGGGAGTTTCTCTGGTGATATCTCACGGTAGTCTGCTGCCATGCTTTTTTAGTTTTAAAAGAGTCATTGATGGTAGCTAAAAGTTTCTTGGTGTTGGTATTATGAAAGTAATAAACTCAAATGCTGTGGGGAAGTCGGAACATTTCACTTGGTTTCATAGCATACGGGGGTTTGGAAAATATATTCAGATGAAAGAATAAGTTCTGGTACAACAACCTTCCTTGATGCATACCGTTTATATACAGGAATTGTATTCAAGGGTCGTAAGAAGAATGTTGGGAATGAAACCGCCAGGGAGGAGGCAAAGAGGAAGACCAAAGAGGAGATTTGTGAATGTGGTGTGGGAACGCTTGTGGATAGATGGATTAGCAAAGAAAATGCAGAGGACAGTGAGAAATGGAGCAATTGAGTCATGACCACTGAATAAGGTGACGCCAAAGAGAAAAGAATAAGATTTAGTGTGTTCAACATAATACAGAGTAAAACATTGTAAATAATAGAATATCCATGTGGTTTCATCATTTCACAACACAAATTTTCCATTTTCCTTCCGTTTCAAGCTAGAAAAATGTTATTTTTACTGTGCGTTCATCAGATTTAATTTATAAAAACATTTTCTATTCAGTATATAATAAATCAATTAAATGCTAATATTGAAAGCAAGCTTTTTGTCACTGTTTGATACCAAGGGCAATGCAATTGTTGAGTGTTTTTGCAAGATGGCGTGGGTTTGATGAGGTCAAGCAAGATAGAAAATGGTTGGACGGTTATTTAGAAGAAAACATATGTTCAATGTCCGCATTCTAGATGACCAAAATCTTAGTTTTTAAGTGTTAAATATAAAAACTCAAATCAAATAGTTTCTGCAAACCTCAACATCAACTGAACAATAAACATTTTACTCACAAGAAACAAGTTTCTTCGGTTAATTACTCAGTAAAAATAGGCACATTAATTGTTTGGTTTTGTAGCTTGGGAGCAGGACTACATAAATGCTAAAGAGTAGTTTGGTTTCCACAAAACTTTGCAGGAGTGTGGTCAGGTGGAACAGTTGCAATTGTGGCGAATAGAGATGCAAGAAACTTGTTTTTACCATTACAGTCCACTTTCACTGGGGTCACAGTGTTTCCCATAGATTTGAAATCTACTTGGGTGGATGGACTCCGGCGGTGGGGATGGGAGGCAGGTTAGACGGGAGGTGGGTCTCAGTCCTTTTACTACGTCTCCTCTAGTCTCAGGATCCACAAGTGAGTGACGGCGAACTAACGTTACTTGTGGTTGTCCTGTTGCCACATGTTTTTTTTTCTTCTAAAATATATTTTTCATAAATTTTCTTGAAAACTTCTTGGGTGGTGGCCAATTTACTTGGGTGGCCCGCCCAAGTATTAAAATGGTGTGGGAAACACTGGGTCAGGTTGGTCCATAAGCCACAAGATCCTGAGATGTGTTGAAAAAACTTGCTATGTGAAACTGTTGGGGCCAACTTTGCAATGTACATTAGCACTACCTGTAAGAGTGGAGTGCAACAGTATCATTCATGATTTTTCAGACAGAATTTTTCTATTGATGACTGTTCATGCCCAGCGGCTGTCCCACAGCGGTTTAGGTTTACTTGGACCGAAGTGCATTTTGTCCGATTTTAATTTTGGATATGTGCTTTTTCCCCCCCTTCCCCCCAGGTTCCCAATGTTGAACATGTCCACCCCCAGTGAGCTGAAGTCTCCCTGCGTGACTCGCAACGGCATGGTGAAGCTTCCCCCCAGCCAAGCCAATGGTCTTGGTAGTGCCAGCATCACCAAGGGCACCCCTGCTGCCAAAAACCGCCTGTGCCAGTCCTCCTCAGTTCCCTCCATTCTGCCTCCGCCACCATCCTCCCTTCCCTACCACCACCACCACCACCTGGACAACACGGTCATGCCACATTCAGCAGCCTCCATCCTAGGTTGTGACCTCGAACCTGGGAAGCAGCTCGTAGGTCTGAAGTCGTCGCTACGCCAACTACCTCCACTCACACTACCCAAACCCATTCTACTGGAGCGCCAGCTTGTCCTGGATGAGAAGCTGCTAAACCGACTGCTCTGGTACTTCACCACAGCTGAAAAGTGTGTGCTGGCACAGGTATGCAAGACATGGCGAAAGGTGCTCTACCAGCCCAAGTTCTGGGAGGGTGTGACACCCATATTGCACGCCAAGGAGCTTTATACCCTGTTGCCCAATGGAGACAAGGAGTTTGTCAGTCTTCAGGCCTTCGCACTGCGTGGCTTCCAGTCTTTTTGCTTAGTGGGCGTGTCAGACCTGGACATTTGCGAGTTCATTGACAACTACCCGCTCTCCAAGAAGGGCGTACGCTCAGTGAGCCTCAAGAGGTCTACTATCACGGATGCCGGACTAGAGGTGAGTCACTCTCCCGAAAATCCTTGACAATTCCCCTAACTTTCATGCACAAATTATGATAACCTACATCGGGATTTTTTTCTCAACTGTTTTTATTACTCTTTAGGCATGAAAAAAATCGCAAATAAGTGCTTCATAAATGAAATTCAAAAGAAAACGTTTAAGCACATCAACAAACCAATTAGACCATACATTATTTTAAAAGATAATCTAAACTTTAATTTTGTTTAAAAAAAAACTGTAATAAAAACTTCCACAAGCTGTGGTCGGTGTATGGATGTCATGAGATGAACTGATAATAAATAGCTGTGGTGGTTTTGAGCTAAACTAACAAACTGGTAATCAGGAAAAGTTAGAGGTTAGAAGGAGATGTTCTAAATCTAAAGCTACAATATAACACAAACCTAAAAGAGGAACTGAGGCTACACTACCAACTCCTCAAATCATAAACCCACCCCAAGATAGGTTACAGGATCTGACAACAGACAACTAACGCTAGGTGTCCTTGAGCCAGTTGCTCAAACAAGCTTGTTTACATTGAGAGTCTTAAATGATAAGTCAGGCTTGGAGCTGCTTTTTTCTTTTTTACAAAAGGTACAAATCACTGCCTTCTTGTTAATAGCTTTGTTCTTTTTATAAATAAACTTGCGTTTAACCACTAGCACTACCAGAGTTTTAAGACAACTAGATCTCCCCGAGACGTCATTTTGAGCCCACTATAGTTATTACCCGCGGTTTTAAGTAGCAAATAAAATCTCTTTCTTGCTTTTCTGAGGCGGACGGATGGTGAACCTTTATTGATTTCGATTATCAGGCTTGTACTGCCAAAAACGTCATGACTTCATTATTGCGTTCTGAAGATAGAGAGAAACCCATGATTTTACCCGGGATAGCAACCATCGCATGCGGGGTAAGTGTTTGAAAATCATCGGTCTCCTGGAGGTCTTTGTGCGACCGTATCTCCCGAACCGTACGTCCTACCGGGGACATAAGGGCATAAGGGTAGCTTTCCAACTATGTCAGTGCCATCGCTCCACGACATTGCATTCCACCATGTTGATCTAGCTTGTAGCCTCCATGATGAATGGCAGTTGCGGCAGACCCCGTGAGTCCCAGCAAGGTGAAAGATGTACAATGAAAAGAACAGAACTGTCAAAATAACGGCTCTGGGAAATATAGGTCCAAATAAGTTTGCCTCACTCTCCTGGCTGTGCTGCACTCACGTCCATGTCCGCATTTGTAAATGCTCGTAGTGGCTAGTAGTGCTACGTTTTAGTGGCGTGCCTCTATTGCCTATGGGTACCTCCATGGGCCATATTGCGCATTGAATTGCCACTCGCAATCAATTGCGTTATTTTTTTAATGCACTAATTTGCGTGTAATTAATTAATGTAGATTAACGAGTTAAAGTGACAGTCTTGATAAAATTTTTGCACTATAGAAAATGTCTGTTTGATTTTTAACATTTTGTTAATATATTTTTAACATTATTCAAAACTACTACATGTACTGCAAAAACATTAACCTAAAGAAAAAAATACTTTTTATCAAGTACAGATAGTAATTATCTTTTTTCTGGCAACCATTCATCATCATTGCCGCTGTCATCATCTCCACCTGAGTCAGATGGTATATGGTCGACTTTCCTGTAGGTTTTGCTAGCATGTTCTGCACCTGACCACTACAAAACATAAGGACCTGGGGCCTCATGTACTAAGACTTGCGTGGCTTTGATACTAAAACACTCCGTAGGTCCATATCCAGAAAACGTCGCACGCATAAAAAAAATCCAGATGTACTAATTTGTGCGTACGTACATATCCAAGCACATTTCTTTCATACATCTCAATCAATGCGAAAATGTTAGAATAGCAGACTCCTCCCTCTCCACACCCGTACATAAATATGAAAATTTGTATAAACAGGGCTTGCGGGTGGGAATGATTACGATGCATGATAAGATAATCACATTATAAAGCTATGAGGGACAAATGAAAAAAAAACGAGGTGAGCTGGAGACCCTTGTAAACAAAGTAGAGGACCGAAAAACTATGACTTTTGGCAGGCTGTCTTGATCAGAAGTCAATTACAACCTCTGTGATGAAAGTGCCGTCAGAGTATCTCGGTCCGTCGCCGTTAGTGGCTGAATACTGAAGAGTCATCAATCGTGATCATGGAGGCTTTAAGTTAAAATACAATAATATAAGACAACCCTCCGCCGCCGCTGATACCGGATGAATGACATGTTTAAGGAGCATCGATCTGATTGTGATCGTGGGGATTTAAACTTAGAAGACGCGCACGACGCACACAACCCCCCCACGCCCCACAGTGGCAATATTTCGTGGCATGTCCGCCGCTTGTTTAAGGGGCATCATTTTGCCATTGATCAACTTGTGATCGAAAAACCTACCCCCCCTTTCCATGCCACCTAGGCACATGTGGTCCGCCGTACACCCCCATGCAGGACGACAATTACGTCTTCGGCGCATAGATGCAGCCATCCACCGCCCCCTCCAGTGGTGTAAAGTGAATATGATATCAAAATATATGACATATATTTTTACAGCGACCACCTGGTGAAAAGTCCACCTCTTGCAACTGCCCAGCATCACCTCTACGACTCGCCAACGGCTCCAAAGCAAGAAAAACAGCCAATGAGTTGCTTTGAAGCACCGCACGTTCCCACGCTCATTTCACTCTTGATAGATCTAAACGTGAGAGTGGAAAGGTGCATACGCCACCCTTCATACATGAGACTCCAGGATCCTTACTCTCGTATGAGGACAAAAAAAAACATAAAATATTCCTATATTAAAAATTAAATGATGATTTAAAGCAAAAAAATACTGTAGATGGAGTATTTTCAAAAGCAACAAAATTACAGCAACACTAAGTTGTAGTCACAATGCAGCTAATGATGTCCAAAGTCCACTTTAGTGGACTCATACAATACTTGGATATTTTAACAATTATATTACTCCTTAGTTGTTGCTTGATGTCCTAATATATATTTTTACTTGCAAGGGCAACCTGTAATAGAAGGAATAGACACTTATTCCTTCCTTGCACGTCACTTCTGAACGTCTGTCTGCCATCTTGTTGTCGGTCTTCTTATTTTTTGCCATCACAAACGTTAACCACTGGATGGCACTGTATGTCAAGACAACACTAGTGTCCACTGGAGTGGCTAATGGCCAACTGTGGCAAAAAGATTCATTTATATGGAGAAAACCTTTTAATAGCTGTCCACTGTAATAACCACTCTCCGAGAAAGGGTTAAAATGTTTAAATTAAGCCTATAAATGCCGCAATATCGAGGCATTATTTTTGTCTAAATCAAACTCTTCAACTCACTTCCACATTGTTACTTGACACTAAAATGTTAGAAGAAGGCACCAAAGTAATACTTTTATTGGTTTGTGCTGAACAAATACAGTAGGTACATTTCTCAGCAAATAAAAAATCTTTTTTTGTCTTTTTTTCTTTTTCATTACTTTGTGACTTTTTTGGACTTATCTTGTTTGCCTTTTTGTTGGCATTGTTGATGGCAGTCGTAGTAGAGAAGTGTTATTTCTTCTCATTATATTGATTGTATTGTGTTATCGTATATTCCATTGCTATGAACAGAAGCTGGCGAGTGTTTCTCAGATGGCTTTTCATACCTGCTAGGCAAGGATGCTATTCTGGGATGAGTGCAAGGTTGCCATGGTGAAAGCTGGAACTGTTGACTGTATGATCTACAGTATATGTTGACTTTCCTGTTGTGGGTGCTGAAATGTGCATTACCAATTGATTGCACCGAAAACAGAAGAACTACGCGGGTCATCGTCACAGTAAAACCAACTTAGAACATTTACAGCATCTTTGAAATGTTGATGCTACCGGCAGAACATAAGCAATCGTATGAGACAAACTCATTCATATTCCATACTACACTTACTTCACACACATAGTACACACACACACACACTCACACACACATGCATTAATACATATATGTTTCAGATACCAGCTTGAGTTGTGCGGTGCACGTTAGTAAAAACTCACATCCTGTGCTTTCAAACTGGCTGCTGACGACCCGGGCTCTTATCTCAGAGGTCAACGTTGTATGCGCCCAAGCTGCAGACATGGTGGCGGCGGATATGTATAAAAGGGTGATTCTTGATTGGACACGTGTTGTATAAACCTTCAAGTTTTTATTTCATGTTTTACAAGTGCCACCATCAGCAGCATGGACAACATCAAGACAATATGATAATTCCTCTCAAACGCGCCTCAGCATGCCACGCTGTTGATTGCAACTGTTATTCGATTTTTCAGTCTTGTACCCTATATCCGCGTTGGTATATTCATGAGCTTTTAACCACCGAATTCAGAATTAATTTGAATGGGTTACTATTGACTCCACCCCACAGGCTGTTGAATTGAATAAGGAAGCAGAATTGAATTAATTGCAGTTAGGAGAAATTCATTCTCATCGCCTATTAGTGAGAATGCGACTTTTAAATTACATTTTTCTTCCAAATGTAACTACGGAGACTAACATTAAGTATAAATTCAGTTAATGCTGGAAAGCTTAGCAATATATCTTAGTTAATGAAAGTAATTAATGAAATGAAATAATGTTTTTGTGTAGGGGCGGTGTGGCCATTTGGAAATTTGGGTGTTTATAGAATGGCCAGTACATTTCCGGGCCTGGTTGCATGCACCCCACAATATTCTACCTTAACAAAGACAATAATGTTTAGTTTTGATTGACAGTCAGAGAGGTATTAGTTGATTAAACCAGTTTATTATTGTGGCTTGATTAGCTCATCTTACAGATTAATGGTGCAAATTTTTAATAGCTACCCTCTTAATGTAGTGCAACCGTGTCACTCTCAGCAACAGGGCTGCAGGTAGCAGGGTTGCGAATCCAGACGAATGTTAGCTTTCTCTCAGAAGCAGAGGCTAGCTGTTGAGCCAGCCGAGGACAAACTTACTTATGTAAATAAGTAAAGGGGAAAAAAGTGTCTTATTCTGATCATGTACATAACAGGGTTGCATGAGGTAGAGTGAGACATTCAATCTAGGCTAATAACTTTGCTCTACCCATTGTTTTGGAAAAGTGTTTGATGATGTCAAGTTTTTCTTCTGCCGTGCTAATAAGGTAACAGGGTTACCAAAATATTTTAAATTTGATGGGTGGGACATGAAATGTCCTAAACCATTCGATCCCACTCAGTCAACAAAAATATCTTATCAGCTATATGAGTGAACGTGGCCAAATGTATCCTTTGTTTTGCAGGTGATGTTGGAGCAGATGCAGGGTCTGATGCATCTGGAACTGTCAGGGTGCAACGACTTCACAGAGGCCGGCCTGTGGTCCAGTCTAAACGCCCGCCTAACGTCACTCAGTGTCAGCGATTGCATCAACGTAGCGGATGATGCCATCGCTGCCATCTCACAGCTCCTGCCCAACCTATCGGAGCTGAGCCTGCAGGCCTACCATGTGACTGACACGGCCATGGCCTACTTCACAGCCAAACAGGTAGGATTGGAAACAAGACCAGCATCCATGGAACCAATTTCACAACTAAGTACAACAGCAGAGGAGAAGGCAGAGTAGTGTGCATTTCATCAGTCACCATTAACAATTTCGTGCTATAAAATATAGTTATCGTGTCCTAACACAACACTTGTACATTCCCGTGTTTACCTGTGCTGCAACGTCACAGAGAAGCTCCTATCAACATTCAAGATGTTCAACAACACTAATTTAGTCACACATTCAGGTACTTCCCAAAGTTGACACAACAATTCACCAGCTAATAGTCATCACGATTCAGTGAGCACTCAGTAAACAGCAATGGCTAACATACTGTACCACTAGCAAGCAGCATGTTCTTGGCAGCAATAGAATAAAACAGTAAGTGTGTTTGTGTGAAGGCACTTTAGACAGAAAGAGGGAGGAGAAATTCAAAGAAATATATGAGTGTCCGAAAGCAAAAGAAAAAGCGCCATATAAATCAGATTTTATTATAATTATTATTATTAGTATTAGTAGTAGTAGTAGTAGTAGTATAACTTTGGGTTATGTTCCTCAGTAATATTATTTAGTGCATTAAAAAACAAATTGTTGTCGTCTATTTACGTCAATGGTGTCCAAACTTTTTCATTTGAGGGCCACATACAGAATAATCGAAGGATGCCAGGGCCACTTTGACATTGAACACGCTAAAACGAATAAGTCGATCAACTATGTACAATAGTTATTTTAGCAGTTTTATTTTTTTTAACAAGACAAACAATTTGGGATTTTTCATGATTTTGGGTTGGCCCGCCCCAGCCCTGAGCCAATCTCCACATTCAGAATTAAAGGAAGAATAATTGGTAATAAAATGAATTTTTTAAAGCAGTGTTTACTTGTGGATCTTAGTTAATCATTAATGTGATATGTTCACAAATTAGACCTTGACACAGACAGCGGAGGAAAACATTTTTGTTTCTGAAACTGAAATATCTGACTTCATTAACTAAGCTACAAATAGAAATATTTCTGTTTTAGTTTTAAATAGTTTCTGTGCATATCTTGAAAAGCAGACTGTCAAAAGTTATTTTTTTGTATATGCTGAGGGCCGCTAGAAAATGGATGGCGGGTTGCAAATGGGCACGGGCCCATAGTTTGGACACCACTGATTTACATAATTAATTTGATATTTGATGATGACAAATTTAACAGAGAATGATGACCACATCTACTGTACTGCAACTATGACTATTTGTTCCAAGCACTATACAGTTATGTTAGTAATAACACAGTGTTGCCACTTACGCAGTCCAAGACAGTGGTGGGCCTGGTAGTTGTATTAAGAAGCATGGTTATCCACACACCAATAGTACAATTACAACGTTTTAAAATGTACAAAGTAGTTTTAGTTTTGGAGGCTCATCCCAACTGGACTTACAGGTTTAGCTACTTTTGTTGTTTTTATTGTAGCTTAGCTAGCTAGATTTCTCTGGAAGGTAGCTTCTGTGAAGTGAAGCCACTTTAAGAATGGCTTGTATCCAAGTGCCCAACACTGCCTACAGGTATAAACAGAAGTTGGACAATAGATAAAACAAAAATAAAGTAAACCTACTCAACCTTTGAAGACGCTTGACATGATTGTCAGTGGAAACGGGAAGTTGTGTTTCAAGCTTCTCTGCTCATTTTCATACTAGCCATTATACTTTCAGCTAACATGCTATTTACAGTGCATCTGCTTTGTTCAATTAATTTGTGTATTTCATGAATATTTAGTTAATTGTATTAGTCATAGTGCCCTTTCCTAAAGTAAGTAAGTAACTAACTAACTATCTTAGTAAGAAAATAAGTAAGTTATTTTTGCCTTTTGCACTTGATTAGTTGATTCTCCCTTCATCATCCCCCCCCCCCCCTATGCAGGGCTACACCACCCACACTCTGCGGCTTCACTCGTGCTGGGAGATAACCAATCACGGCGTGGTAAATATGGTGCACAGCCTTCCCAACCTGACGGCACTCAGCCTCTCCGGCTGCTCCAAAATTACTGATGACGGTGTGGAGCTGGTGGCGGAGAACCTGCGGAAGCTCCGCAGCTTGGACTTGTCATGGTGCCCCCGAATCACTGACATGGCCCTGGAGTACATTGCCTGTGACCTGCATAAATTGGAGGAACTCGTCCTTGATAGGTCAGTGTTTGTGTGTGTGTAATTTGTAATGAAAGTTACTTTAATGTGGCTATGTAAAGCCACATTTCCACCAAGTAAAGTTTAGTTCAATCTAACACTGTCTAATTTGCTGAGATTCAATGATAAACATAAACTGCAAATACACTTAATCCTCCCTCTGTGATAATCAGCATTTTTTTTAATAATACTTTTTTCGCTTCTTTCCATCCACACGGAAGTAGGTGGACATTTTACTGAACAAAGAACGGCAATCTTTGTCAGACTGACGGTGCTGGAAATGATTGCTTCAAAGAAACAACACAACGCTTTGCACATTGCATCAACTTCTGTATTTAACAAATATTAAATCAATTATATTGGTCATATATTTGGTCAAGTAAGTAGCTATGTAAATAACTAAACTACGTAACTACTAGTAACTCGCCAGAAAATTCCAACATAGAGCAACACCTAATTTGCTCATCATCATAAAAATGAGTAAAATTAAAATTTTACTTTTAAAAGAAATACTGTCCTATTCACTTGACGCTGCATTGAAAATGCACCTAATCCATTGTTAGCTTCCAAGAGAACCATTTTATGACATCATAGATTTTGGCTGTCTGAATTGGGAATGGGCACATTG
Organism: Vanacampus margaritifer; assembly: GCF_051991255.1. Lineage (NCBI taxonomy): Eukaryota > Metazoa > Chordata > Actinopteri > Syngnathiformes > Syngnathidae > Vanacampus > Vanacampus margaritifer. The sequence goes on from NC_135433.1 coordinate 53,625,735, forward strand.
TGCAGGAATATACTATTATATCATATATCCCCCCAAATTGTTGTCAGATTCCATACAACACAACTTTTGAAGGTTCCACGGTATTTTCTAAAATATAAAAACAATACAGTCCTCAGAAAGTGCTCCTAGACCATACTGTATTCAATGTATGCATTCTGAGCTCACATCATTCCAGTTTGACATCATCTTTGCAAGAATGGAAGCACAGCATGTTAGTCAGAAGTGATGAATAATCAGATTTTCTTTTGCTCCTGGTGGCCCAGTGTGGTTGGCATGTCTGCCTCGCAGTCACGAGATCTGTGTTTGAATCTCGTTTAGTTAATGAGGAGATATCTGATATGTATTCTCGACTGAAGCGCACCAGAAAAGATGCATTGTGAATGATTGGATCTAACCTGGCATGTGTAAAGACACTCTGAATAGAAGGCACAGCGTTTTATATTGCACATTAGTTATGCAAATAGCAGCCAAACAGCATTATAGTAGAAGTCGACCATTTTTAGACCCATTTATCGCAATTGTCATGGCAGCAATAGGCCTACACCCTCAGACAAGAGATTACTTATGTAATGACATTATTTTACTTCTTATACAGCATTTTAGTCACAATACACGGTAGAACTGAAATAGTATCAGCACATGAGTTTACATGGGTGACTAATGTACGTGGAAGCTATAATGCATTATGTCCAGCCCAATGGCCTTTTATAATTGAGTGACTAACTCATACTTCCAGTAGATATAGTGGACACACACACAAAAAGGACAATATAACGCCACAATAGTCCCTCCAGATTCTTGTCATCATAACACTCAGTGCTGTAGCCGGGAAGTGGTTTAGGGGCAAAATATCGCGGTGAGAGCAGAGCTTTGTAACGGTGGTGTCGGTATTCTGCTGAGTCGCGCTTAAAAACAGCCGACTCATCAAATGTACTTTCATATGTTTTCCTTACACATGCACTGAAATAAAACATTCATGGAACATCAGCTGTGTTATATCACAAATCCAGTTTGGAGCTTGATGTGACCAAATGGAAAGCAAAAGTGCGAGATGGTAAACATGCAACCATCCATCCCATTTCTATACAGCTTTGTCCTCATTAGGGTCACGGGTGAGCTGAAGCCGATCCAAGCTGACTTTGGGCGAGAGGCCTCGTACACGCTGGATTGCTTACCAGCCAATTGCAGGCCACATGGAGACAAACAGCTATTCACACTCACATTCACACCCGTGGATGATTTGGAGTCTTCGCACACAAAAATGTTGTGTTGTTTTCCTAACCCACTCGCTGGGTAGCTTGGATTTGGAGCAGATTGGGATGCTTTTGCCCAAGGTTGGGTTCATTATTTTGACCCACTAGTTGGGGTTTATTAGTGGACGTTATGAGATATTTTAATTACACCACCACGAAAACCACAAAGAAATTTGACAGATCAATGTCATGCTACACAATATTTATCAGAATGTAAAATATCAATTGATGTTATTTATATTCTTGGGCTTCAATACACATAAAAATCTATGTTGTTGACATGGCTAAGTTTATTGTGCTTGCTTATAGGTGTGTACGAATCACAGACACAGGCTTGGGCTATTTGTCCACAATGTCATCATTGCGGAGCCTCTATCTGCGCTGGTGTTGTCAGGTAACAAAATATACATAACATGTTTAGAAAAAAAAAGTGTTTAAATTATGTTGCTGGAGCAAACTGGTGGTTATTTTTCATTATTCCACGTGATTGTTTGTGTGTGACATGCTCAGGTGCAGGATTTTGGGCTACAGCATTTGTTTGGAATGAGGAGCCTCCGTCTACTCTCTCTAGCAGGTACTGTACAGGTGATTGCTTTGTGCTATGCTGAGATATATGGGAGAATGTGCAAATCGTGAATTAATTGATGGTTTTGATGCTAGATACAAATAAAAGTGGGGTCACAAGTTTTACAGCAGTCCCATATAATGTTTGAATTTATGACTGGTGTGCAATGATCCAGTTTGTGTTACACTTCACCACTAATAGAATGCACCCCTGCCAAATAATATACTGTAATACCATAGGTGCAAAGATACTGTATTTGTGCTGATGTTTATCTCACACCGCCATCTAGTGGTTACTCTTGAGAAATTGAAAACCCCCCAAAATTTCGCTGCACATTCATTTTTACTCACACGTTATTAATTTTTAATTATGTAAACGTAATAATTGCTTGCTAATTATTATATAAATGTTACCCAACCTGTACTCACTCATATCAGCTGTGTTTCCAAACCTTTATTGAGCTAAGGTGCATACAGTATTTTACATGGCACAACACCACCTAACAATAAATGTCACAAAAAGTGTATACACATAACAATTATGTACCTTATGCTATAGATTGAAAACGTACGTACCGGTACTTCCTTATAAATTGCTGGCATAGACAGATAATGATTTGTGAGAAAAAAAAAAAAACTTATGCTTAAAATTTGTTACAGTACGATGTACATCAGCCTGGAAAAGTGGCCTATAAGATTAAAAGTATTTATAGAATACAGAATACAATATTTATAACATCAATAATGTGATTTGTTTGTTTTCACGATAGAATCTTGTCTCCAATCCTGAGTTTTGATTTGACTTTTGAGGTCTGCACAATAAATCTTTTCAAAATTACGTTACAGTAGATCTCTTGTTTAAAAAAACAAATCAACTTAACTTTGCATTAAATTTAGTATAAGACTTATATAAACTGTCTCTTACATTTGTGTTTGATATTTCCCCACTGAAAACGTTTCACAGTTTTGCTGCTATGTGCAATGTGAATTTAAGAAATAAAAACTGTTGATGATATGAAAAAAAATAAATTGTTTATTATTTATATTGTTGTATTTTAATTTTTTAATCAAACCATTGCTTCAGGGATGCAAAAAAAATCTTCCTCAAGATTAGAAAGTTGCTCCTCAAATCAAGTCATTGCTTAGCAAAACTGCTCCAAAAAGAAGTTTTTCTGAGCCTTTATTTTTAACCACGCAATAATCAAAATAAGGTAAATATAATATTGCTCTGCAGCTTGAATGGTTTAATTTGTATTTGCGTTTATTTCAATGGGCAACATTACCCTGGTTTGCGAACATTTTGGGTAAGAACGGGCTTAAGGAACACATTAGATTTGTAACCTGAAGTTCCACTGCAGTGTATTAATTGTTTCCATCATATAAAAAATATTGCTGCTGACTATAGTGTGGACCTCGATTAGCAGTTGCCATAGACGGAAAGAGCCCCCGAAAAAAGTGATGCCACTAGATGGCGCCAAAGCATTGCTTTTTCCTACTGTAATTTTTATCCACCAAATAGGTGAATTGGCAAATGTTGAAGCCGGGATATATGTGAATGAACTAAGCATTTCATTTAAAATGGCAATCGGAGACATGCGTAAACAGATGATTCCCCCTCCTCTAGGTTGCCCTATGCTGACTACCACCGGCCTATCAGGCCTGATCCAGCTGCAGGATCTGGAGGAACTGGAGCTGACCAACTGCCCGGGAGCCACCGCCGAGCTCTTCAAATACTACTCGCAACACCTGCCGCGCTGCATGGTTATCGAATAAGACCGCTATCCCACCCACGGCAACCAACCGCAATACTTCCACCTTCTTCCTCGTTTTTCTTTCACACTCTCGTCAAATGCCGGCCAGGATGTAGAACACCATTCCTCATCCCCCCACCCCAAACCCCCGCCCGTCTTTCTCCAACACTCCATTGAGTAGGCTGACCAGCAGGAGGACTGAGAAAAGAGGGACGACGAGTGCCTCGCGACTGGATGGCGTTGCAGCGAAAGGCCTGGTATGACGTCTTGTCACATTTCTTTTTGGAAAGGCGCAGGAGGTTTCAGACAATAAACTTGGATGATTTCCCACAGCAGATTGGATCCACACTCAAAGGCGTGCGTGCGGATCCAGCTGCAACAAAGTGGTATTGAAAAACACAAATAGGGACTTTTGTGTTGCTGTTCTGGTGGAACTCACACTTGTGCTTAATCACTTTAAATGCACTCACACACATAGTGTACGTGGTCAGTGAAACGAGACCATAAATACTAACAAGTTTTTTTTCATCACTATGTAATATACGCGTCTCTTTTTCCTTAAAGCTTCAGTGTTCTCTTGTTCAGACACAAACCAGCCGGTGATGAAATCCGACAATTTCTCGGATGGAACTTCTCTTTCTCTTTTTCTCCCTCTTCGTGCGTGTGACGTGTGAACTCATGAACTCATAGGCTCCGCAATTCTTGGGGGATACCACCACTACCCCCCACCCCCCTCCGCCCCAACCCCCATGTCCGTATGTTATCAGAAGTCAAAAAACATGGCAAGACATTTGCAAAACAACTGTTTACATTGTTTGTCCTCTTTTGTTGGACTTGCACGCTTGACTAACTTTTTGTTTTACATTTACCCACTTCTCTTTTTCTGTTTTGTAAGGCGGTGAAATTCTAGCTCTAGATAAGACGCTGTTGTACACTATCGCTTTTGTGTCTTTAAAGATTAGTCGGAGAAGCAATGGAAGAGTGTGAAGACAGAGTTCTACTTTTTTTGCTGGAGAAGTGTTGCTGACGGTTAAGTGCTTTTGCCTTGAAAGGTTTCATGCTTGCAAGGCTGTACCCTGCCTTGAAATGTTCAAGTCTGATGACAAAGTGTCCATTTGAAGTATTCCTACAGTGAAGGGATGTTGAATTTTGGAACTTCACTTCAAATTGTGGTCGAAACACATGGATGGTTTAGTGTTTCTATTTGCAATTGTGTGTTTCTAGTGAACATGAATTGTGGACCCCATGGGGTCAAATTACTTTATGAAAAGTCGGGGGATTTCACTACAGTATTTATTAACTCCGCCTAGGAGTTTTTTTTGTTTGTCTTTTTTTGGCTGCTGTTCTGTTAGCTGGCTCATTCACAAATTAGCCGGCAAACATGCTTTTCAGGCACATCCATGAAAATATCAATTGATATATCACATTATAGTCCACGGAAACCTGTACTCTCCCAGTAGCACAGTAATGGTAATAACCATGCCATGTCCACGAAAGGTCAAGAACTCCTAAAATGTAGTAGACATGCTGGTAAACTATAGCTTATCTCAGAGTTAGAAACAAATTGACGGATGCCTTTTATGTTATCTTTTGGAGTGATGCATTGCTGAGTTCAGATAAACCAGACAAAGACCCAAATTGTCAAAATCTTGACTAGCATTTTATTTTACTTAACGGGACTGGAAATAACAGAAAGGCACAAGATTGTAATTTGTAGGAAGTCTACAGGATTCTGCAAACCTTTTGAGAAGAGCTTTTCAAGTGTGAGGTGCACTTCACAGGAGGTGCAGTAGCTTGTAGGGAAAAAAAGAAGAAATAATTTAAACATGCTACGATTTCATAAATGTGATTGACAGACGGGCAGATTTCGAGTCAAGGCGTGGTAGGCAGTCTTTACAGCTTGTTAGTTTGTTGTTGAAATGTTACGCGCAAACTGAAATGGATTGTTTTTAGTTCCTACGACGAGAGAAGAGACGACAGAAAACAGTCAGATCGGCTTCCAAAATATCAGCTAGGTTGATAATCAAAGGCTTTACATTCTTGACAATGTTGATTCAGTAATATGAAAATTTAAAAGCAGCACGTGAGGTCTTAAAACATTTACGGGATATTAGGAAGGCGTTTTGGTAATGGAACTTTTTTGTTCGAATGTTAAGAAAAGCAACGTGTCAAGAAAAAGGAAGATGGAAATACTGCTTCTGTTCCAAATACAATTTCTTTGTCTCTATGCTACTTCATGTCATTTTCAGTTCAATGATACCCATTCACCAAATAAAAATTCACTTTTTGCTGCCTCAAAGTGAAATCAGGGTATATGAATTATCATATTAACCTTATACAGTGGTGCCTTGAGATATGAGTTTAATTTGTTCATCATCTTTTTGAATGGAAAGGTCATTAATTGCTTTCAGCCTGACCCCCCCCCCCCCAAAAAAAAAAACGAAAATGCGAAAAAATTTATATTTTACTCGATTATATTTTACAATAATAGTGTAATATAGTATAGTATAGTAATAGTGATAATTTTTTCAGAGGATAACGAATATATTTATGTGAGAACTGTTTTATTGGCTCTGTACATGTTTTGCTGTACCATTTGTGTTTAAATATCTGTTGCGTAAAGTGTTAGCCACATCGATGCTATTCGTTAGCCCGTCTATGACATTTCCCATTATGTGCGGATTTATGTGCTTGCTTTTAATATGGTGTAATTCACTTTGCTTCGTGTCCAGTTTGACAGTAATCTTGAACTGGTAGTGGCATTAAACAGCTTGTAACCTCTTTTGAAGAATTTTACTGTATATCTGCCCCCCAAAAAAGCCAAACATTTTGGTTCCCAATTCAAAGCAAACAATCAGCTAAAAGACAGCGCATAGCTCGAAAAACTTGTTCATTGGATCACTCATATCTCAAGGCACCAAAAATGAGTGCAAGTGTTCAAAAATGTAAGCTGAATATTGGTGGAGGATTTTAAGTCAAATCTAAATGTTATAATTACAAAGAAAAGCCACGCTGAGCTAAAATGCAACAGGTTAGCAATACAGAACAAACATAAAAAGGCATCTGTTCATTTGTCTGGCTCATTTCAAAGAAAATATTTATTTTGATAGAATTGGTTTGATATTAATTGGGAGATTAAGTTGCTTGACAATGAGCCACACTGCCATTTTATCTTCTTTTTTTTCTGCCTCTAGTGTGTCGTCAGACGTGCTAACTGCCAACTGAAAGGTCTGGCTGAGTGACAGCCAGCGTTAGGTTGTGCCAAATAAATATGCAGCGCCACACGTTGCTGCTTTGCCTCGTACGTGGACTGTATCTGATGCATGTTTTTAGTTGCTCTGTATTTCATGAAGGCTGTCCTTCAAATGTTCATTGTACATATTTATTTATCTATTTATTTAAATTAATTTGGGTCTCACCTATATGGTTTTATTTATTGAGAGACATTGCTTCACATTTGCAACGATTGCTGTTTTAGATACCCCCCCCCCACCCCCACCCACCCACATCCCCCAACATTTCAACACCTAAAATCAATATTTGACCTAGTGCTAACATGATACATTCACTGTCATTGTCTTGAATGTGGCAGAAAAATATGAAGTCTGACATATAACTTTGTCGTGGCTAACAAATGTTTACACTATACTACTACTAAAATGTTTAAGGGCAGGATTTATGATTGGATCATGCAAAATGAAATCTATGGAAGCTGATTAATGACAATAACAACAACAAAAATCTTGACCAGAACTAGGCTGTGGTGTATGTTTATCATGCCATCATAACTATGACAGAATATGTATTAAAGGATTTTATTAACTATTATTTATTTGGTGTTTTGGTTTTGATTTAATGCTATTGTGTCCATCATCCTCAATACATACAAACAAAAAGTTCTGATCATCAGGTTGACAGCAGTCAATTTTCTATGTCTTGAAATTTTAAACAAGTGACAGCTGGGGCGAAAAGTATATAAATATAAATAAAATATAGAAAATAAATTCAGTGGTTTAATGGTTGTGGATATATATATATATATATATATATATATATATATATATATATATATATATATATATATATATATATATAGTATATAGTATATATATGTATATATATATATATATATATATAGTATATAGTATATAGTATATATATATATATATATATATATATATATATATATATATATATATATATATATATATATATATATAGCAATTGTTGTAAGTCGTTCATATAGTATCATTCCATAAGTATTTATTATTGGAGAAATAAAAATCCTGAGTTTCATTATTTCTAAATTTGATGACTGAACATAACATTGTCTGTAATGAGCTTCCATAGGTTCAGGTGCAAGTTTACATATCATAAATGGACATGTACAGTCAGGCATTTAAAATCTTAGTCCACGGTACATTAGCGAAGGAACATTTTCAAAGAGAAAATTGTACCTGTCACTTCTACTGCTGTCTACAGTCTTTGTATACATCTATCACCATTTTGTTACAACCCTTGTACAGCACAACTTTCAACTGTCAAATAAATATAGACCGTTTACTGATATGAAATTATGACGCAGTGTGTGTACTTTCCACTTACGTTGCCTTTGTTGTTGTGTGTGTTTTGTTGTTGTCTCTTAGCAATGATAGACAAGCATCTTAAGCAGCTTGCCTTGAAATGGGATGGGAGAGAAAGGAAGGAAAGAAAATATTTTAGTTATTTAATTCCCTACAACAGATCAGGTATGGTAATACTGTGATGACCCACTAGTAGCATTTTAGAATGAATTTCTTTCTTCAAAGTTTAGTCTGGCTACCATTAATAATTCCAATGGGTTTAAACGGCAAAGAAAGAAACTAATAATTTGCACAAATCCACTACTTCCTGAACTCAGCACCACTCCTTCATTTCCTGTCTTTCATGATTGGACAAACTGATTAATCCAGGTGTGCCTGACCTCACTAACCAGACACACCTGGATTAATCAGTTGGGGTTGGTGAAAGACTCTGGTTGGTAACCCGGTGGGTAGTAGGTAATGTCTGGTCGGTGCTGGATTTCACGTTCCTTTATTTTCTTTGATCCTTCCTCGGGTCTCCTGACAACCTCACAACTCTAGCTGGATTCTGAAGTATTCGGTTTAGGTGAACGGTCTGGGATTTTTAACAGGTTTTAGGTGAACTAATGAGTACACACTCACATGCACGCACACATGCACACGCACGCGCACACACACACACACGCACATGCACATGCACATGCACATACTCACCCACATACAAAACAAAAATTGGATTAATCAGTTTGTCCAATCATGAAAGACAGGAAATGAAGGAGTGGTATCGAGTTCAGGAAGTAGTGGATTTGTGCAATGAGCCCAATGAGTTACTCAAGTGGCTACACATTTTTACTTTTATTTTCAGATGGAAACTGCCTTTCTGTTAAATATGAAGGAAGCATATCTTAATGTCTCTTGATAGGTTTTTATCCAAATGAAACTCCTCAACTCACTTTCACATAGTTTCTTCGCACCAAGATACCACATGATGGTCTCAAATGACTACTTTTGATTAAATGAAGCTCTTCAACTCACTTTCACATAGTTTCTCAGCATCCAAATGCCGCAACACAAAGTTACCTAGGAACGTGTGCATATATAAGGAAAACGTGTCTGAACAACCAGGTTTATTCAGTCTGAGCAGCGCTATTACAGATATTGAAGCCCAAATGTGAGGTGCTGTACACCCCCAGAAAAAAAGTTCACAATTGAAACCCTGATTGGGTGTGGTAGGAAATCGTTTTTCAAATGTTGCCTGTCCGAAGTCTAGACAGTACTGTACACCTTTGTAAGCAAATCTGTAACCTTAGATAATTTGTCCATAAAGGGGTGGGCAATTTCAGTCCTCGAGGGCTGCAGGTTTGAGAGGTTTCCCTCCTCCAACACAGCTGATTCTAATGAACAGAATCATTATCAGGCTTATGAGCTGATCATATGCATCAGGTGTGGTGGAGAAGGGAAACATGCCCTTGAGGGTACTGCCCCAGTGGCAAGCCATTGAACCGTTAAACGTACAAATTTAGCACATTTTTTTCTGACAGTGTATGAACTTGAACAATGTCTAAAATGCCATTGTACACAAAGGATATATCGGTCTCTCCGTCCACTTTCTACACCAGTCACCAACCTTTTTGAAATTGAGAATTACTTGTTGAGTAGTGATGAATGCAAAGGCCTACCAGTTACATACACACTTCTGAAAGACCAAATTTGCTTCAATTATTTGGAGGTAAATTATCTCCTCATCCTCTTGATGCCTGCTAGCTTGTCTCCACAAACGCTATAGTGCGACAACGCACTATAATAAGAATGTTGTGTTTTTAAATAAGAAGAAATTAATAGCGTTTTTTCACCAACGTAATTGTCATTTAAAAAAAACTGTTAAAATAAAAAGAAAAATAAAGAAAACACACAGCAACAGTAAGAAAATTAGATTTCATGTCACTGGTGAGCTATTTTTAGACCAGGTTGGTGGGCTACTCATGTGGTTCTTGCACCCTACCTGACTTGTTCAGTGTCTGTCTTGTTGAGGGTTACGGGCAAACATTAGTCTAGATTTCATACAGAGGCTGGTGGAAGATGACCATCTTATACCTCTTTGAAAGTGAGAATTTTGTGAAAAATTTTAAGATTAAACTTTGGTCGCCTCTTTGATAAAAGATTTAGAGATAATCCTAAATCCTTGAGGTCAAAGTTAAATCAATTCATACATGACTAATATTTACAGAAAGTAATCCAAAGTTTACAACTGTTACTCATCTACATGCACTGGTAAAAAAGGAAGATAGTGTGAGTGAGGAAATGCCCACACACATGAAACACATTCACAACAACATTATAGAATGGCAAACATAACATGTCATCTTCTGTTACAAAAGAAGACGCCTAGGCGGGTTCTGGAAAAAAACTTTTTTTTTCTTTGTTATCTTTGGGGGTCTTCTGGAGGATCCTGCATTCCAGAGATGGGGGATGGTCATCTGTGCAGTTGAAACGGTCTCTGAAGGATGGCAAGACTAAAATGGAGTTATTTTGTCCTTAATGAGTTTGCAAAAATTAGCAACCAGACAATGTTCACTACAACTTTGTGTCAATGGGAGCCATAAATCCCTAATAAATTCATTTTTCATCTGTTGAAAGTAATATTGCTAGGTTTTGTTGAATTCATATTTGAATAAATGTCTTCCAGAATACACCAGAACCCGTCATAATGCTAGCCCTTTATTTATATAGTAAGTATCCCCCTTTCCAGAAACCTAGCAACGGACATGTTGATGCAAATAAAATATGATGATGGACACTTTCTGCAAGCACTCACTGGCCTGCTTTCTCAAGTTTAAGTTTTAAAAGATATGTAGCATTGACATGGATTGAAAGTCAATGAAAGTGAACATATGTGTTCTATAAATGATTGTGTTTACATTTTTAGTTTAAGCTTTATTACTGTATTCTTCCACAGAAATAAAAGTGTTTGAACAGCAGTGACACAAATATACACGTTTCATTCTCACACACAATTTACAACCCTCTGAAGTGGAATAGAACATTGGAGCCTCTTTATTGGCTCACACCATCTTTATGAGTTCATAAAAATGTGGCTTTCTAAAATGTCCTAATTCAAGGGAAACTTCCATTTAGTGTTAAGAATACAACGCTCATGTGACCACAGCAGTACAGAGGTGTGATCAATAGGGGGCATCAGAGGACAGTTTTAATATGGCCAAACGATATGTTTAAATAGTCACGTGTGTATATGCCCTCTGGTACTGCTTTAACTGTCACTATTATGATGCACTCGTGTCATAACTGGCTAAATGTTTACACTGGGTTACTTAAGGAGTTTTCTGGTTTATGCACCTGTGGCACACAAACAGTGTTGATGCTCCAAACATAATTTTGTTGTTTGATAATAAATCTTGAATCCGAATTTCAATATATATATTGGTACTAATTTCCTCATTTGTCAGATATGTTCACCAGCTCATCAAAGCTAGCATTTAGCTGCTAGCGTGCATGTGTGTGTGCATGCGCGTGTTCGTGAGTGAGACAAGTTAAGTCAAATGAAGTTTCTTGACCAGAACCGTTTAGTGAGCAGGCGTCCCAAACCATATGGCTTTTCCTTTTCAAAAAGAGGACTGCCAGGATTGAAACTCTCACCAAGAGACACTCGCTTGTCTGCACACAGTGATCGTGACAGCTCAGTGAGCCTCATAGCGTGAGAAGGTTGAGGAAGTGGCTGGTGTGAGAACCCTGCCACCGCAGCCCTGTGGCAATGCTTACACTCCAGTCTGCGGTGTCGGCCTCCTTCGCCTCTCATTTACGACCTGCTGTCAACTTCCACTGCACTTTCGTCACACTGGGGCACCTGTTTTAAGCACTATTCAGAAATGATGCATCCCGATCACAAATCAGGCAAAGAAATCTGGATTATTAGTTCAATTTATTAGATGAAGGATGTCAAATTTGCTTTAATTGGAGGCCACATTACAGTTAAGGTTGCCCTAACGATGACACCATATACAGTAAAGAGTTCACGGTTATACATACCTCAGTCTTTGGTACAATAAAGGAACAAAATGGAAGAATCCCCGATTATCTATTGAAAACATTTCACATTTAAAAATGAAAACAACAGCTGTTCAGGAAAGTGCAACATCAATACCTCGTATTTTCAGGTAAAAAACACTGCAGACAAGTACAACAGTACTGGAGCAAAATAAAAAATAAATTGTGCTATAAAACCCCAATGGTGTCATTTGTTATTGCTTTGCCTAGATAGGAAGAGCGTGAGAAATGCATTGAAATGCTGCTGGAAGCACCACACTGGTATACATATGCACAAGACAGAAGCTGAGCTGCTCTGTGTTTGTTTACGAATTAGGCATGTGGCTTAAGCGTGAAAATATAAATGCATTTGTTGCCGTCATTCATGCTCAATAGTTGTTTCATGTTCCTCCATGTCGCTACGGTCCCTGTTTTTTACGCCATATAAGACCACAAGAAGGATAACAATCAAGATCTCAACTGCAGTTGATTTCATTTCTCTGTACTTTCGGGTTTGCAATGTGTAATAACCCATTTTGACAAAATGAGAAGAAAATACAGACATATCTTTTTAAATGTGGAGATTAGAAGTAGAACGTTGACAGAACAATACAACAAAACATTAACCTTGTTCTGAGGTTCCCACCACTGATTATTATTGCTGTCTATTATTGTAGTTGCAGTTTTGAGGATGTAGGCTGGCACTGCATCAAAATTATATGTTTTTTGGGGGGGGTTGTCTAATATTTGGACTCAAGATTCAGTCTGATGCAGCCCAGTCCTGTTTCACCTTAAATTTAAAACTGACTTTTTTTGCTGAGCAGCTGGGTGTTTGTTTGTTTGTTTGTTTGTTTGTTTGTTTGTTTTTTTAAAGCAGGCAACACAAGTCTGAGAACAAGTCAAGCAACATGCTAGTGGGCTGTGGAATGATGTGCTACTTTGCTCACCACTTTCAACAGCTTGTTGTTTGTTAAGCTGCCATTAGGATTTGGCATCTGAAAAATATGGAAAATTAAGTATCAATGAACCATTTTTTTAATTGTATTTTTTAATGGAATGAGTGACTGTGTGCCTGTTACCATCCTATGTCCAATTGAGCAGAATAATGCTACAAAGAGGAGATAGGACATTGTACTATAATGAACTTATAGTAAATTACCCATAGCTGACATTGTGTACACTAGTTGAGAGTGAACCAACATCCATTTAATACACTCAACCAGCATTCCTACATTAAATTGGTTAAATTACTTTCTTGCTTATTTATGCACAAGTGCATTTACAATAAGATAGATCCCCCTGTTATTTGTCAAAGTTTATTTGCCTTTTCATCTGATTTTCATCTGTATCCTACCAGGAATGGTCGTAATTTTCATTTGGCCTTATGTTGAACGTCTTGCTACCAGAACAATATTGCATTTAGTCTTCTCAATTCAATTTATTTTGTCCTCTTGCCTTTAAAGATTGTATTGTCCATCTAGAAATATTTTAATTTGATATTATCTTTTGAGGGTGGAGTGGAATTTTGTACAAGTCATTTCGGCTTCATTCCCTCCTTACACAAATTGTGCTAAATAACCAAACCAAACTAAAAAGGCACAAGTCTTCTTTAAACTGCTTTCTATTTTGATACACTCGCAATTTAGCCAAATGTAACTGCAGTTCTTGTGAGAGTGGCACTTGATTTGCATGTGCAGCTGTCAACACACAAATCATTTAAGATGCAATGCCACAGTGGCTTTAATATCAATTACACATGAAAGTCTGTCTGCATTTTTTTTAAAACCCCAAAATCCATTAAAAGTGGCCTCTGAAGACCGAAAGGGAGGCTATAGGCCAACAAGATATTCGCATAGATGTGAGATACACTCCTCCTGGAAAGGTTATTGTGAGTCATGTGTGAGCAGCGGAACTGCAAAACAAGAACAAGTTAAAGTGTGAGGATGGCAGCAACATGTGTGCAGTGTGTGTGTGTGTGTGTGCGTGTGTGTGTGTGTGTGCGTGTCTGTGGTCCAAAGCGAGTGAAGCGTGACTGCAAAGCGGCTGTTTAAACACACATTTTAAAGTCTTGCAAGGTGCGTACATCTCTATGGCACACGTAATTAACACAGAAACAGTGAGATTAATGAAAGACGCTAGTTCTTTAATCTGTTCATATACAGGCATGGAGGCCGTGTTCCACGACACACACACCGTGCCCAGCAAGTGAACGTAATCCGGGCCGACAGTTAGCCTTCACGCTTGAACACACCTCGCCTCTCAAAATGGATGCAGAAGGAGCGTTTTACATGCACACATGTCCGCACACACCAAATAAATGGACTCTCTGTCTAGTGCAGCTGAGAGGGCCGAATTTGAAGCAGGGAATTAAGAGGTGGGTGCGTAGTTGCATGCGGATTAGGAGGACAGATGGACAAACAGACGCACAAGCAGAGTAAGACGGACAAAACCAAAAGGTGGTGCAGAGAAAATGTCTGTCTTAGGCCCCGTCTACACAAAAGCTTCAATGTATCCTCACAAGTTTCTTACCGTTCAGGCCGTTCGTCCACAAGATGGCTCGGTTTCGGAGCGTGAAACCGATCACTTTTGAAAGCGGGCTCCAGAGTGGAAAGATTTGAAAACGCACCCCGTACGTGTCCGTCTGGATACCATATGCAGGATATTCCTCCAGCGATGACGTAATGGTCGCAGCTCGATAACGACGCATTGTCGCAGATTGATGACGTATGCGCCAATTCTTGCGTTATTGCGCGCGAACCGTCAGTCTGTCAACAACAATGGCGGATAGCCGTGTCGTAGTCGTTTTGCGCAAAATATTTTGCTTCTTTATTCCCACGTTTACGAAATGGTGTTGTACTTGAATCGTCCGCCATTGTCACTTCTCCTGTGTTCGTCTTTTTCATGTTGTTTTGATACACGCAAAGCCATGTTTGTTCTGTAGATTGCAATAAAGTTAGGGGGGGAAAAGTGAGGAACGAAGCCGGCTTTGCTTCCGTCTTGGGGCCTTAGTTGAGTTAGTCCATGGTATGAAGTGTGAAGTGTGGTGTAGTCTGCTGAACATGCCCTCAGCAACTGGTGGTCACATGCCAGCAATGTGATGCATACCATTACGACATTCTGAGAGAAGGACTGGGCTTTAGCTTCTAATGATACTATTTTAAAGCAGGCGGCACAGTAGCCTCTTTGCTGGCAGAGGTTATGCTTTTAAGTTACGCCCGGTGGAATGACAATTCAGTGACACGAAGTTGATCTGAAGTTACGTCTACTTTGGCCACAACTAAATACTGGCGCAGCTGGTGTAACGGGGGTGTTTAATAGCACAGACCACCCTTTTTGCCCGCATCTGTTAAATTACTAACACCCGGTCTAACAAGCCTCCGCATTGATTTGCACTATGTGCCTTGCCAGATTTGTGCCGTTAATAAAAATAGAGGACAAAATGTTGTTGGTTTGAATTTTTACTTTTTAGAATGTATAATCACAACTTTGCCAGCAAGCTGAATTCTTGCGGTATTTGTGAGTTCACAAACTGCGGAGAATACATCTTATACCGCTCCCGCTGATACATTTGCAACTGACCTTTTTTAGGTCGGACCAATCAGGCGTTGTTTAGGGCGGGACGAAACCAAGAAGCACCAATGGCGGGGGGAAACAAACAAACCTAACAGACGAATGGACGCTGCAATTAATTCTGTTCTTGCAGAATCATTCAGCATTTCCTTGTTGAATGTTGAACAGCAGTTTTGTGCATTCTTATCTGGTAAAGATGTTTGTGCTCCTCCCAAGACGAGACTGAAAAAGACATTTTCATCTGTTGCCTTGATTGGTCAAAACATACGTGCAAAGATGCCGCATCGTCCAATCAGCTCGAAGTATTGTACAGCACGTCCCTCTTTTCCCAAACGGATCTGCCGAGTGAAGTTCCAGATGGATAATGTGAAAAACTCCCTTGAGTGAATCACAATTATCAATCTGGCTTGCGAGGTTAATATAATCAATGAAAAATCAAAAAGCAGTAAATGCATTTACTTGTTGAGTAGAAATGTTGCTAATTCCGTGACACTTCTGAATCAGCCTCTGAAGTAAAAAAAGAAAAGAAAAGTTCATCCTTGTTTTTCTTTGCATCTATACAATTGCATCTTTTTGTATGTTTTTTCCTAGTCATTTGTCCAGTTGTTGGCAAAAATGGGCTTTTTTTCCCCGGAGGTGACCAATCCACAATAGTTTCAGCAAAGGTCCTGAAGCTCAAGGCAACCTCTCAGCCACAGAGGCATGCCTGCAATTGACATGGTCAGTCATGCCCTCCGTCTATATCAGAGGTGGGCAATCTCGGTCCTCGAGGGCCGGAGTCCTGCAGGTTTTAGAGGTTTCTCACTTCCAACACAAGCTGATTCCAATCAGCAGGATCGTTATCAGGCTTATGCAGAGCTTGCTGATGAGCTGATCATATATCAGCTGTGTTGAAGAAGGGCAACATGCAAAACCTGCAGGACTCCGGCCCTCGATGCCCACCTCTGGTCTATATCATTGGTGCCCAAGTCCGGTCCTCGAAAGCCCCTAAGCAGCCTGTTTTCCATGTCTCCCTCCTTCAACGCAGCTGAATCTAATGATCAGCTCATCAGCAAGCTTTGCGGAAGCCTGATAACGGTCTTGATCATGAATCAGGTGTGTTGATGGAGAAAAACACGGAAAACAGGCTGGATAGCGGCTCTTGAGGACCGAACTTAGGCACCACTGGTCTATATGATTGGTTGCTTTTTTTTTTTTCTTTTCCTGGGTATGGTGGGTTCCTAAAACTCAAATTAAAGATACAAGGTGGAGCTAGAGATAGCTGATTTTTTTTTTCTCAGATCATACAACTGACAGAACATAATGATAGTTTTAACAAATATGTCAAATACTGACTTTTTGGGGGGGAAATTGCAAACTCTCAAAGTAACACAACATACACTAAGTGAACATATAAAACACAAATTATTACGTGTTGTACACAGAGGATGGTGCGAGATTAACTGCACCATTTTTCCCCATATCTGAATGTTTACAACCTACAGCAAAATGTTTCAAATCTTCCCCTTGCTTTATTGTTGTTATTTTTGAACACGGAGTACGGCATGACAAAATAAGATGCAGCCGAGCGGGGGAGATCAGATAAGACAGAGGCAGAAATGATTTAGAGTGCAGTTGAGTTATGATCAGCGGCGCTGAGGTGTGATGTAGTGTTCAGGGGAAATGGAAGAATCGGGGTGCCTTCTTAGCAAAGATTGAGTGCCGTTTAATGCAGGAGTGAGTGGAGAAATTATGGCATGGCTGCTACATGGCTGACTATATATGTGATGCATAGCTTATAAGGTTGCTCTCCCTGCTGAATGACAAGTATCACATTAATGCGAGCTGAATACTAACGGCCACTGGCAGCAAAGAGCTGAGCTGGCTAATGACTGTATGTCACTGTAATGGTGTGTCTCTATCTAGCTGCTCTGCCTCTGCGGGACACTTAACTCTTCATCGTTCCAGCTCTTCTTCCTCCTGCCACTGTGTGACCCTCCTACTGAAGCTCTTTTCTCCAATAGTGCTCTTCTCTTCGGCTTTTAATGTAACCTTGGAACTATGTCATATGTTGACAGATTGTGTCACTTTTAAAGCCAAAAAAGATGCTGATTATCTCGATTACAAGAGATGGATGCAAGTCGCTCAACTGATTAAGGTGCTTAACATTTAAGGCAATGATCCTTGACTGGGATTTGCAATGGGCTGTGGCTGAATAGAACAAATAGAAGTTCATATGCTTTGGCGCATTGGTCGATAAATCTCTTCCTTCCAAGACTACAGAATTTTAGTTTTTTCAATTTGAGACAAGACAGCATCGGCTCTATTGGTCAAGCCTGGGAGTTACAGAGTAAACAATAGTCAAATGTTTTGTTAACAAAAATGATAGTGTCACAACATTATGGTTGATTACAGTACAATTGATAGAAGGTCAACATTTTAATACACAATTTGAATCCCAATTTTACACCACAATATCCATCCAATTTATTTTCTATGGCGCTTGTCATCATTAAGGCCTAGATGCACCAATCCGACGTTGCACGTAGAAAAATGACGTAAATACACACTGCATCGACCCCGGCTATTACGTACCTTCAGCGCATGCGCGGGAAGTAATTCCCCTCCATACCATCGGCGGTGGCAGTCATTATTCCTAAAGGCAACTGAAAACCTCTTTACTTTTTCTCTCACAAAGTCCTCCCATGTGGATGAAACCCTCCGGCTTTTTGCACAGTATTGTATATAAGAGTAAATCCTACCTGCTATATCCAGTGCCGTCGCCATGTCATGCCATAGTTTGGCTTTTTAACCTTTGTCGGCAAACATTTTAACGGTAATTTCATACAATGTCGGTCTCTGTTAAACCAAAGAGACAAAGCCATCTTCATCCCCTGCTCGTTCCCGAACGTATGGATATACTCTGTTGTGGCGTATCCTGGACCCTGTCGACTCCTGGCAGCTACCGATCGTCGGTTCACCCAAAAAGCTTCGGCTGTGCTGCCCTCCGCGTTCTGGATGCGGTGCCGACCTCCAGCTTCTGAAGGAGCCGAACGGAAGGGCCATGCACCCCCTGCTCCTCCCACATAGATCGCGCTGTTAAATGTGCGGTCATTGACAAACAAAGTATTTATTTTGAGGGAGTTTTTCCTTTCCAATAACTTGGATTTCGTCTGCCTAACAGAGACCTGGACTGCCGCTAGTGAGTCCACCGCTATGATTGAATTACTACCGTCTGGCTGTGCTTACTTGGACTTGGAAAATTTCAGATATTTGCACTCATATACAAGCAGTCCATTCCTCCGCCGCTCCTGCTTTTCCATCCTGCGTCTGCATCGAGCATGCAGAGCCCACGTAATCAAACAAGCATACACGAGAACCAACTCTTAGCTAATGGAGGAAGAGAGAATTTCGGCAGTGTGGGAGTATTTTTCATTGAAAACGGAAAAAGATATTACAGTGGAGTGCAACATTTGTCAAGCACAAGAAATGAGAAAGTTTAATACTATCACAAACAACATGAGGATTTTGAGAAGAGCACCGAGGCGAATAAACAACTCTCCGGCTCCAATCAACGCTGTCCGATTCTCACAGCGTGAGAAACTCCCACGGGACAGTAAAAAGGCTTCAAGTATCACTGAAAACATCGCTGAGTTTAGTGTTTATTGATTGATTGATCAATTGTTAATTGAGCACCTCGAGCCTCACTACGTTATGCCGAGCCGCCACTACTTCGTAGCTTCACCACAGACATCTGGAGCTCAGACCATCATCCGCTGTCCTGAAAGGGATAGTTCGGCTTTTTGGACATGAATCTGTATAGCGTCATCACCTACAGTGGTTTGCAATCAGCAATGACTTACCGCTGACAGCGTCCTGTGCCCTGAGATCTGGTCTGGTCTTGGTCGAGACGAAAATAGTCTGGCAAGTTGGCTGGGGTCACGGGAATAAAGCGATTTCTTCAAAAAAAAAAAAATAATGTGTGGTCAAAAGAGTGATAAATTTGCATCACAAAACTCTAGAAAAAAGTCAGCAACTCCAAAAAACAGAGCTATCAATTTAATTTATTTTGTATTTATTTTAATTAAAATGCAGTACATACTTATATTTGCAGTTGAATTTAAGTAACCCAAATTTTGGAATCAATGGGTCATATTTTCTCATACCTACTGGTACTGATTATTCCTTATTTAAATAGTATCACTTGATCAAGTTTCTTCTAACGTTTCATACTAAAACAAACAAACTAACGTATCATTCCTGCTGATATGGTATCGGACTGATATCGGTATTGGACAGCACTCGATGCTAAACTATCGGTATCGGATCGGAAGTGGAAAAAGTAGTATTGGGACACCTCTATTTAATATTCATGTGTGCTGTCCTGAAAAACCATAAAGTTGAGTACTGTTTATACGCGTTCGTCCCTTCCTCTATTTCGTCCCTTCCTCTTATTGCCTTGTGCGCTGATTCGCTAACTAACAGCCAATCACAGTGATCAAATGCCCTGAGGCTGATTCAACATGTCGAATTTGCTGGAAAAAGCCCCCAAGCCGTTGCTATGCAAAACTGTATTCTGGGTGGATCCTGCTCTAAAATTGTGAACTATTGTGGAAAGTTTTATGCTTGTATCACTTTGTGAGTAATTATTGTGTAATTTAGCACCGATTACTTAAAGTAATGTAGTAGTCTAGGTCCTATTCAGGTACCATGTTTGTCCCGCACGTTTGTCCTAAAAAATTACCAGGCCTAGTACTCATGTTGTAGTATTGGGCAATGTAAGACCCAGTGTAAGTGCGACTAAACCACTTCAGCCATCTAGTGTTTTAAAAAAAATAGATATATACATAATTAATCGAGGGCCCACTCATAGTGTTACCGTGGGACGCCCACAATTTGTCCTTCCTCAGTTTTGAGTAAATTATATTTTTCCCCCAAAATCAACACAAATAATGCCATGAACATGGTTGTGTTCAAATATGCACATCGTCATCCAAAGGTTTTGTTTTAAGTTACTACGGATTTCCCAGTGATGTTGAATGATGACTACGTGTATTGCTTGCTCTAATCTTTTCCTGGACACCGCAGTGAAAAAAAACAATACATTTAAAGGGGGAATAATCTTATTAAAAAGGTAACTAAAAAATTTAACTCAAGGAGGCTCTAGGAGACTAAGAAGCAACATCGGCTTGAGACAAAGTTGGCTTTCTCAAGACTTTTCCTGTGCTGCTGTTCTTGTGTGAACTGCACTGCAATGGAATGCAGAACAAAGTCGACCTGGCAATTTCCTTGCTTCTTAGGTAGTAGCCTGTGTAAACACCCTAGACTTTTCCTGCCCTATTGTGTATTTTGCTAAAAGTATTTTATATGCCTTCATTTGCCTGACTTCCGTGTCGGCAACGTGAGTGTGTTTTGGGATTTACTTAGAACCATTCCACGGCGTATTCTGCCTTTCGTCTAAAGTCAGCTGGGATAGGCTCCAGCCCCCCATGACTTTGGACAGGCAAAGTGGTGTAGAAAATGGATGGATGGATGGATGAGGCTGACATCACATATCAAATGGTCTCGATTGAAGATTCCAAGTGGCTGTGTGAAAGTGCACACCTCTGCAGCAATATCCACTTTTGCTGCCTTCTATATAAAAGGCTCAGGCAAGCGTTTCGACTGTGATGCACCAATTTTCAGGGATGTCTGTGTGATTGAAACAATTTCTCTTTTTAGAGACCACATATGTGTCCCCTATAGATTCTAGTTTGAGTTTAGTCGATGTCATCCTTAACAATGTTGATCACAGTAAAAAAAATGTTTATAACTGCCTAAGCCACAGGTGTCAAATTCAAGGCCCAGGTCTCCACACCATTCTGTGTCCCAAATAAACATTAGATAGGGACAAGAAATCCAATTTGAATTGCACTTCTTCCTTTTTCTTTTTTTCCTTTTTTTCTGGAGAGCTCAGTATTGTTCATTCGGTAATTTTACCGATTTGACATGTCATCATCATTGCTCTCCTTTTTTTTTCTTTTTTTTTTATATATATATATATATTTTTTTGTATTTTTATTTTTATTTTTTATTTTTGTATGTGGGTGAAAATGTGTATGTGCGTGCGTGCGTGCGTGCGTGCATTCATTAGTTCACCTAAAACCTATAAAAAAAAAAAAATCCCATACCGTTTCCCTAAACCGAACACTTCCAGCCAGAGTCGTGAGGCCGTCAGGAAACCCGAGAAAGGACCAAAGAAAAGAAAGGAAAGTGAAATCCAGCACCGACCAGACACCACCCAACAGGCCACCAACCAGAGTCCTTCACAAAATTTCAACAAATCAGGGAGACCTCAAGAGACCAAAGGAGAGACTGAGGAAAGGAAGGAAGGGCAGACGAAGCGGAGTGAGATCCACAGACACCAGCCTCCACCGATTCAATGACCTGAGGAAGATTGTATCTGAGTTTCGATAGATGCTGGTGTGGTGGATCTGGCGTGCATGAAAATCTCCACCAAAGATGGGAGCCGTCGAACCCCGCCAGGACAGAGCAAGCGCAACACCTCAGGGCCCCCCAGGCCGCGGCAGCGCCAAAGGACGACCCCCGGGCCCCGCAGGGGCCACCGGCCGGAGAGCAAACCCAGGAGCAGGAGCGCCCCCCACCCCAACGCGGCCCGCGCCCCCAACCCAACGCAGCAGGACGGGGCACTGCAGGCCCGCCAGGAACCCCACCGGCCCACAGCCCCCGCTCCCCCCACCCCCGCCCCCCATCCACCCCAACCCAGCCCCAGCCGCCCCCAAACCCCCAGCACCCTCCCACCCCCAGCACCCCCCACCCAGCCACCCCCACCAACCCCCAAACAAGTCGCCCGACCCCACCCCCACCAACCGGCAGCCCCCCAGCCCCAGATCCCGGGGATCCCCCGCACCCAGGCACCGGCGCCGAAGAGTGGCCGGGCACCGGAGCGGAGAGGGCATCCGAGCCCACCCCATCCCCCACCGAGTGGAGGGACGGAACACCGGGGGAAGAAGGGGAAATGGGGGCACCATTAAAGTGTATTGTGCAAAACTAGTGCAGTGAGTTAAGAGTAGCCACCACCGGGCGGGGACGGGAGGCGCACCCGCCCACCAAACCCCCGGGGACCCCGGTGGGCATGTGGGACCAGCCCGGTGGGGCGATAGGGCTCGCCCCCCGCATACTGGGCCCGCCCGAGGTGCCAGGAGGTCCACCGGAGCGGGGCGGGCACAACACCAATGGCCCCCGGATGGAGCCCCCGGCCCAGGGGAGGGGGAGGAAGGCGTTCAGGAGAGGGGGAAGGGACCGGGGAAGGAGACGACAAGAAGGGCAGGAGGCAGCGGCAGGGCCGCAGAGAGAGGGGGAGAGGAGGAGGAAGGGTGACGAGGGAGAAGGGACAGGGAGGCGGAGGACGGGCAGGAAGAGGCAAGGAGGGAGAGACAGCAAGGGGGAGGGGAGAGGGGACCACGGGGATTTCCCGGCGGCCCACAAGCCCCAAACCGCGTTGCCGGCCCCAGAGTGACGGACCACGCCGGGGCGGCACCGCCCCGGACACCAGGGAGAGCCCCGCAACGCAGCACCCCCCAAGAGACCCAGGGAACGGCCAAGACGCAGCCGCCATCCAGCAGCCAACAGAGGGGCAGACCCGCCCACGCCCAGCCAGGGGGGGACAGCACCTATAGAATTAACCCCCTGGCATGCAGTGAATCCGAATATTAACCCTTAGTGCCCATTGGAGGTGAATCTGCTCGATCCTTTTGGCAGCAACTGGTTTTCTGACTATAAAAACACAACCATTAGTTACAAATTGCCAAATACAGAAACATCAATGTAAGTTATCACGATGTGGTGGCTCTCGCTAACAGGCAAAATTAAGTAACCAGAATTAGGTTAAAATATTCTATATACGTAGACCATGTTTGTATAAATTTTGATATTTGTTTTTTATTTGAGGCAGACATTTTTTCCATTAAAATGTGATTTATGAGGAGGTTAGACCATTGGTCGATATTCAGAGTTTGTTTATTTTTCCAGTTAACAAGAATTGTTTTTTTAGCGATAGTAAGGGCTACAAGTGTAGATTGAAATTGTTCATGTGGTAAGTCAGTTGTTGTTAGGTCACCTAGCAAACACAAGTTTGGAGATAAAGGTATCCTACAGTCCAAAATAGCGGAAAGTTTTTCTAAGACTTTAGTCCAGAAATACATAACCGGAGTACATAACCACAAAGCATGAACATAAGTGTCTGTAGTGTTTTGTCTGAGAGTCCCATTTTCTTCATCATATATTGAGTAATGTATGTTCTGTGAATAATTTTATATTGGATAAGTTGTAAATTTGTGTGTTTTGTCATTTAAAATGCGTTTTCACAAACTTGAATCCAAAAGTCAGATTCCGGTGCTATAGACAAGTCTGTCTCCCATTTCGAGATGGGTAAAGACATTTTATCAGTATATGAAAGTAACTTATATATTTTTGAAAGTTTTTTTGTTGTTGTCGGAGAAAGCTTGTTAATATCTTTAGCTAAAACAGGCGGTTGGAGCGTACCCTGAAGTGTTGGAATTTGTTTCTTTATCATATTTTTAACTTGTAGATAATGTAAAAAATTTCCGTTTTTTATTTTGTACAACAAAGTAAAATATCATCGGCATATAGATTAATTTTATGTTCTGTTACCCCAGAGTGAATTCCTTGAATCCTTCTTTCCTGGCGTATGGCTAATGCAAGTGGCTCAATAAATATTGCAAATAATAAAGGGGACAGTGGGCATCCCTCTCTTGTGCCTCTCTGTAAAGTAAAGCTCTGAGATATAATCCCATTAGTAGTAACTGTAGCTTTAGGAGAATCATATAATACTGATACCCAGTGGATAAATGATTTCCCAAAGCCAAATTTATTTAAAACAGCAAAGAGGAAGGACCAGTTAACTTTGTCGAAAGCTTTTTCTGTATCCAATGATATAATAACTGCCTTTTTATCATGCCGCTGTGACATGCTAATAAGGTTAAAGAGTCTCCTAATATTATTAGTAGAGTGACGATCTTTAATAAAGCCTGTTTGGTCGCTATGAATAATTGTCGAGATTACTGTTTCTAGTCTAGATGTGAAAGCCTTAGTGATAATTTTAATATCAGTGTTAATTAGTGAAATCGGACGGTAACTTGATGGAAGGGTGGGGTCTTCTTCTGGCTTTAATAAAAGTTTAATTGCTGCTGTATTCATGTGTGGGCGTATGTAACCCTTAGTTTTAATTTCTGTTACTACTCTTAAGAATAGTGGAGCAAGCATTAACCAGAAGTGCTTAAAAAATATAGCCGGATAACCATCCGGGCCAGGTGCTTTGCCATTAGGCATACTATCTAGAGCACTGTAAAACTCGTTTATAGTAAGTGGCGCATCTAACATGTCTTTATATTCAGTAGTTAACTGAGGTATATTTAAGCTACTGAGGAATGCCTCAATATGCTCAGGGTTAGGCTTGTTAGTTTCTAAGTATAGGTTACGATAATAGTTATAAAAAATGTGATTAATTTCTTCTGGTGATTGTGTGCATTCACCAGTTGTCCCTTTAATAGCCGTTATAAGAGACTTTTCCCGATTGCATTGAAGTTGGTTTGCAAGAAATTTACCTGATTTGTTATTATATTCAAAGTTGTTATATCTCAATTGTTGTATTATAAATTCTGTCTTTTTAGTTAGCATATCGTCTAACTGTATTTTTGTATTTTGACGAGTAAGTAAATATAACAGTGAAAAAACAGGTAGGGAGGTAAAAGTAAAGGAAGTTAACGGGGGATTAAACATAAAAATACACCAATAACTGGTAACCTAAGCGAGATTTTTTGTTTAAATAAACTTTAGATATAGTTATGTATTTAATAATATATTTATAATATCGCCTAAACATAATGAGTATTCATATTTAAGGTTTTATAACCACATATACAGTATATGTATACATCTAATAATCAAACAAAGTTTAGTTCCACCAATGCCATTTAGAACAGTCAGGGAGTGGAGTTGGGGTTCCGGAATAGTTGGCCATCGATGTATAGTTTATCGACGACCATCGGAGTCCGTTTACCCTCCTGCCTATTTTGTTTCATTATAGGAAACAGTACCTTTCGCCGCTCATTAATCTCTCTCGGGAATTGGTCGTTCATTCCAAATGAGGTCCCTTTAAGCTCCCGTCCTTTACTTTTAACAAATTCTTTCTGTTTAAAATGCTCAAACTTGGCGATAATAGGACGGGGTCTGTTGCCCCTAGGGGCTCCAAGCCGATGTACCCGGTGAAAAGAGATGTTATTTACCGACTCCTGAGGAATTTTTAACGACGTCGTCATAATTTTTTTTATCTCAACCTCTGGATTGTCAGAGGTATTCTCGGATATTCCTGAGAATATTAAATTCACCCGCATGCTACGGGATTGAATATCCAGAACAGTTTCTTTTAGCGTTTTATTTTCCTTTTTAACGGTTTCTAACTCGGCTGAAACAGTCACGAGTGTAGAGTGTAACTCGGCATTGTCTCGTTGGAGATCACTTACTTGTTGGCTGAAGAATTCCATACTTACCTTTAATTCTTTGACGTCCTCGCTGATTAGGGAGAGGACCTCTAATTTTTTATTTATGGACTCCAGCATACTGACCGAAACCGCCGTAGTGGCTAGGTTCTCCGTGTCCGTCGCTGAATCATTTTTCCTCTTTTTCGAAGGTTTTCTCGACAGTTTCTCGACGGAAGGATTCTCCATCGCGCAGCTGTAAAAATATGCGTCGTTGAAGCGTTCGAGGTCCTCCACGTTGGGTGGTATTCCAAATCTGTCGGATGAAAAAGAGAAGAAAAAAAAGAAAGGCAAGATATATGTTGGTTAAGTTCGAATTAGTTTAGTATAATAGAGCTAATTCTATCTTAGCAGCAGGGCGCCGCTATGTTGGGGTTTCCCGGTCTCGCTGTAGGTCTCGCGATAGTCACAGCATCTCGCGCATGCGTTCAAGCTTCAGAATCCCCTAAAGTCCTTCTAAGGGTCTGCATGAAGCCTGATAACAATCCTCAGCTGTGCTGGCTAAGGGAGAGATGGAAAATAGGCTGGATAGGGGTACTCGAGGACCAGGGTTGAGAACCAGTAGCTTAAAGCAATGGTAGGTATTACAAAAAACAGCCGGCAGGTGGCATCAGAGTAGAGAGATCAGCCAGGGCCATGTAACAACAAGCTCTTTTTGACAGTTTTTGAATGGAGGAATGTGAATATTGATGATACTTAGCTATATTCTAATGCCAAGTGCTGCAAAACGGAAACAGATGCAAATATACTTTTTTTCCTTAAGAAAGAAGAGACTCTTATCTTTCTTTTAGTAGGTTCCACGTTTTTATAGCAAATAGAACACAATATTCTGTAGGCCTTGCAAAATCAGTCAAAATCCAGTAAAAGAGCCGGGAGCGAAGGGGGTTGCTTCAGTGACAAGGGCTGGTAGTCAATGAGTGTTTAAGTACATAACAGTGATTTTTGGTGTACTTTATGTGATTTCCCCGTTACAGCCGACCCCCTGATGAAAGCCATAGCTGAGATGCGGCCCACGTTGAAAACAAGTTTG
Source organism: Vanacampus margaritifer (assembly GCF_051991255.1). Classification (NCBI taxonomy): domain Eukaryota; kingdom Metazoa; phylum Chordata; class Actinopteri; order Syngnathiformes; family Syngnathidae; genus Vanacampus; species Vanacampus margaritifer. The sequence goes on from NC_135433.1 coordinate 53,653,044, forward strand.
ACATCCTTGTCGAGGCCTGGGTGTCTATTGTACATTTACTATAGTTGCAATCATTTCTCGGCCTTTAAGATGCACTCATATTGAATACTTTGGTGTCATTCTGAAGCACTTGCTGCACTCGACCATGCCTAAGCATGTTTACGTACACATTTAGTTTACATTATTATTTACTGCGGCTTTACTAACTTTGAAGCTTATTTTAAGTCATTCTGGGGTATTTTTTTCCAATCATAAGTCATAATTATAATTGTTATTTGTTATCCATCATGATACATGAATAAAAGAGCTTGAGAGAGCTCAATAGTCTCCTTATGCCAAAAGTGCTAAGGCCAGAGAAAGCTTAAATTTAAGGTCTCACGCCTGCTTCAGCATGGCGCAGATTTTGTGAGTGCACCTTTAGATGCCATCAACCTTTTTTAGTCAGAACATTTCCTTTGTTTATATTGCGATCACGTTTAAATCTAACCACAATAGAGATGGACTTTTCAGGTGGACTGGATTTGGTTTATCTTCTCCTAAGATCTTTTCTTGATCCACAACACAAGAGTAAAAGCAGTAAGCTATCTGTCACGTATGTCGTTTATTTCATGCTTATCATCAGCAGCGGCTAAAGCCATTAGCCCAAAGACATTAGCTGCAGCCATCATCAAAGCTATTAACTTCTCTTGCTACTAAAAGGCTACTGTCCCTCACAAAGACTCATTAAGGTGAGGTATGGCGAGATGCAGCGACAGCCGGGAAATGAAGAAAGAGGGTGGGGAGCAGAGATGGTTGAGAGAAATACAGAAAAACCCAAAGCGGGCATGCAGTAAAGACGGGAAAGGAGGCGTTCCATCATTCTAATTGCTCATGGTGTCGTTTTCCTCCGCTTGCAATCCAAAGTGGGAAGTAGGACATATAAGACCCTCTATGGGAAGCACCTCTTAATGTTAATTACATGACAATTCAATGCATCTCCTGCAGGTAGGAATGATGTCTTCTTGAATGGAACTAGATCCTTAAAATGAATGATACCTTGCCGAGCTTTGCATTTGATAATTCTCATTCACAAAGTCATTTTTGAATTTGATTTAGACTATACATAGTATTCACATGGCGTCACCGACCCTCACCTATCGACCCAGAACGCCTTTGGTGTGGCAAACGGTCAGCAATACAACGCAAGCAAATGCTGAGGAGCGCTCGTGTTTACGCTTACTGCAAGTTACTTTGATTAATTTATTTTGTTCATTCAGTCAGGATTTTCACAAACCGCTTCACAATGGTGCACACGTGTGCCGTTCACGGGTGCAAAATTGGGCGAACAAAGATGTGAAATGAAACTTCTAGATAGTATTCACATGCTGTCATTTGCCCCACATTGTGTGCCGGTCGATGGATTGTCGAATGGGAATGACAAAGTGTCCGGAATTACAAAGATACATCGAAAGGATTTCCAACCGCAAAGTTGACCAAAGTGTGTTCTGACCATTTTGATTAAGGTAAGTGTTATTGTAAGATGGTAAAAATGCTTTTACCATCATGCGATTGTGATATATTTGAGCCACTAGCCGTGGCTAGCTCTGGCTGAAAATAGATTTGTGGTCAAGATATAAAATAACCTCCTTAAGGTCTCTTATTTTCTTTGCCCAAAAGTTGAAATTTTTGTTAAAGTGTACGAAAATAAGTGATGAATCAACAATGTTGTTGTTTTTGTTGTAACATACTAGCGCTAGTAGCTAGCACGGTCAGGGAACTAGATAACTTGGTTTAAAAATAACCCGAGATTCTTCACCTCAAATTCAAAAATGATTAATGCACATAGCAACCAATAAAAGCCAAAAGTACAGAAGACGCAAGCTTGAGCTAAATCTTCCGCATACGTCTTGCTTACACAAGTAACGTTAGAGGAAGCTGGGGGTGATATTCATCAATAACAAAATAACATTTGGTGTAAACTCAATAGAAGCAAAGCTGACTTTACTGTAAAGTTGCCTCAACATGAGGGGCGGACTCGCGATCCCGTGACGTCAGTGAATACTATGTATAATTAAATAAAATGAGGATAAAACAAGTCCATCTTATTTGTTAAAGAGCATTGAAAATTGACTTTTTATGTGTCGTTGTATAAAAATAGTTGGACTGCCTCCCAAAACTCTTTATGTTCACGTATTTTGATGGAAGAATGTTAGATTTTTTTTTTTTTTACGTTTTCAGTGGAGAGTACATTAAACGAATGACTTTGAGGCAATCGTTTTACAGGTGGCAGAATAATTCGCTCTTCCAAATATTGCTGAAAACGTTGCAAAAATACTAAAGTATAAGAATAGACTCGAACTGCATAAATCCTCAAACTAGGAAGGACAAGGTGAATGTTTTATTGTCTGTTAAGATTAATATTGCTCAAATACTGTGCATTTAATGTGTAGATTTAATAATATAGATTATATTTTTCTCTCTTATCTGTACGTGTGTGACAGAATGGCAATCCAACATAAACTCCCACAAAAAGCAGACACACTGAGCTGGATGTCAACAGGATTATTTGGGAGTCTGCATCGGGTGCTCGCTATGTAGGCCAGGGGAAGGGGGAAAAAAAGGGAGTGAGCAAAGCATGTGCCTGTATTGTTAATAATTCATCGACGTTTTTTTCTTTCTCTGCCTCCATCTTGCATGGATGACACAGATTTGAACATAAAGAGAGAAGAAAACAGCATAGCCCCGGCCCTCATGTATGTTTTTCTCACCTGGGATAACCCCTTGCTTCTATGTGGCAAATTGACTGCAGACTGCAGGGCAAAGAGTATTTTCAGTGACACAATTACGTTTGAGGAACAACGTGAAAAGAGGAACCGTCAATGATATTTTGGAGAAGGATGGTCATTTTTAATGACTGCCACCGATACACATGGGAAACACTTGCACAACGTCACATGTGTATGTGTGTATGTGTCATTAGTTCTCCTTCCAATTGTGTGTTTTTCTCGCTCCCAAATACACACACACACACACACACACACAGGCTGGTGACACAGGATTTCCTGCTGTAGGCGTCAAAAAAGGGAAGAAGAGGAAGTATACAACCTGCAGAAGCTCATAGGAACATTCAGTTTGGATTTCTTCACTTGTAGCAAAAATATAACCTAGACATTCCATTCTTCACAACGAATAACTGAAAATCTGGGCAGTAAATGCATTTATCACATTTAACCATGTATACCATCCACATTTTTGGAATGAATGGTCACTAATGAATTATTCTTAATATTTGAGACAATGCATTGTTCAAACTGCATGCTGTTCAGAATAAAGAAGTGACACATATAATGTACTGCAAATCATCCATCGGTCCAGTTTTTATACCGTTTATTCTGTTCAAGGTCACAGACATGCACTCTGGACTGATCTACAGGTCACGTGCAGTATAGACAGACCATTCGCACTCATATCGTCACTGAGAGGGAACTGAACCCAGACTGTCTTGCACTGGAGTCAACGGAGTGAATGATGTCACAGCCAGTGATGAATGTAAACCATATGAGAATGTAAACCATTTGTGATCGTGGCAAACTAACTGATGACTAAGCCAAGGCAAGGGCAGCCTATGTATTCTATTCCATACAAGGCATACTAGTAGTGACTCAATGGTGCAATTCATCTATATATATAAATTGAAAATTATGTGAGTGGGCAGTTGGTATGACTTCAGCCTACCGCAAAATCCCATGAATAAGACACTTTTTTTTTCTCATTTAAAATGATCCAAAATCAACCCACCCTACTATACACGGAATCATGAAATAATTGTTTTAAATGTAATGTTTTATAGACGTTTATCGGTACCTATATGTTTTTTAAAAGGAGTACTTACATTCGATATGATATTTACTATAATTTCTAATGTTACAAATTTATGTAATTAAGTACCTCGTTTCCAAAAATTGGTTGTGTATAGAGTCCGTCAGCAAAACTAGTCGAGCTAAAAATCATCAACAATTGTTCATGCTATCTATGATGGAACACACAGCCAGTGGTGAGGCCAACTTCAAAATAAAATCTTTGTGAATGCAGTAATACGCTGACATTCGTGCCTTGGTCGCTTTTATTTGTTGCAGAGTGTCGTGACATGAAGATTGACTTGACTCGTTTCTTGAGTCACTCTGGTCTGGTTGTGGTGTCTTGCAAACTTTTGCCACCGACGTCAACAACACAATGCCGTCCTGAAATCAAATTCAATCGCAAGCTAATTAAGGATGCTAAAAAAAAGGAGTTAATTACACTGACATTGTTTTGTAAGGCGCCTGCAGCATTCGGCGCCGGCACCAGCATTAGCCGCAAGTTGCTAGCTAGGCCTGCAGCAAGCAAGACGGTGAAAGGCATCCGGACCCAGCGGCATAGTCAGGGATTAAGGGGCCGTACCCGCCCTAGCTGGCAGTCAGATGTGCCCGCCCTGGGTTGGAAGCTGTTTTGAGAGGCCTCGCCAAGACGCCAATCTGATCTTCCGATCAATCACGTAGACTTGCGTTGCTTCTGTTTCACGTAAAGCATGGCTTGCCAACCAACCACATACTTCCTTTCAAATTTGGCTTTTATTGACAGTTAAGCTAGCAACTGACAATCGGGATTTGGTCGGTCAGACACGCATCCTTTGACAGACAAATCTACTTCTGGATCGCCCGCCGACTGAATGACTGCCCACGTCATATTTATGTAGCAACCTGCGTCTTCTGCTGCCTTTTTGTGGATTAAAAAAAGTGATGCAAAGCAACGTATTGTAATGGGAGCCTCCAAACGTCGATCGAGGCTGACAGAGTTGACACCGTTGGAATTCCTGTGAGTCCTCATGTTACAACGTTCACTTGTGGGTGGCAAACTTTTCTTTTAATTAGTCACATGGACAAAATTGTAGAACACACACAGTGATGCGGTTAAACAGACCCACACACGCACGCAGGCACACAAGCACAACAACAATTTACGTTGAAGGATGAAATTATCACATTGCAGTACAATGTGAGTTAAATTCAGTTTTTTATTGCCAAGTTTGCTAATGTTGATGACTGTCACCAAGTTCTAATAAACAATGCACTTTACACATGATCCTTTCAGATTGATATTTTGCTTAGTTTTCACTGAACACATATAATATCGTTCTTATATCATTATCAGTCTTGCAGTAGAGGCCAGTGAAATTAAATAACACAAAATAAAATTAATTAATATCATAAATAGGTAAGTATACAAGTAAATAAAAATAATATTTTTTACATTAAAGTTTTTTACGATTGCTTAGGCACAAAATCCAAAACAGGGCTCGGATTTTAAAAACACTACACACAATTAGCACAACCATGCACATGAGATGCAGAAACATCTCAGATCCTGTGCAAAAGGATCACTCTTGTCAAAACTGTAAACACATGTATAAAACCCATCTTATGTTACCATTTGACATACACACGTGTCATGAGGTTAAACTCGGTTTGAACCAGTTACACACTGCAATGTTTTACTTAATCAACTTTTAGCAGTTACAGTAAGCAAAGTACACAAACAAAGTGCAAATACTGTTATGGTTTGGGTTTGGTTAGTTTTGTTGCTCTGGCTATTGTCATGATCTGTGTTTTGTTTGGTTTGGTTTTGGTTTTGGTTTGGTTTTCATTGTCGTGCTTCCTTGTTGTCATTGTGCTCGCTCTACCGGTCCGCTTGTGTCTTTCAATCAGCACCCACTGCCCCATGTGTCATGTCCAGGTGTTTGTCATTGTCTCGTTAGTTTGCTCCTATTTAGGCCCCATCCACGCGAATGCCAGTTTCAATGTATCCTCACAAGTTTCTTACCTTTCAGGCCATTCGTCCACATGATGCCGTGGTTTCGGAGCTTGAAACTGATCACTTTTAAAACAGGGATCCAGAGTGGAAAGATTTCAAAACGCGCCCCATATGTGTCCGTCTGGACACCATATGCAGGATACTCCTCCAGTGATGACGTAATGGTCGCAGCTCGATGACGATGCATTGTCGCAGATTGATGACGTATGCGCCAATTCTCGAGTGACTGCGCTCGAACCGTCAGTCTGTCAACAACAATGGCGGATTGCCGTGTCGTAGTAATTTTGTGCAGCCTCCTTAGCTTGCTCGTGCTTTTGCAGAAAAATATTTTGCTTCTTTATTCCCATGTTCAACAAGCGGTGTTGTACTTTAATCACCCGCCATTGTCACTTCTCCTGTGTCCGTCTTTTCCATGTTGTTGAGCGCCACTCCTGACTTGGAATATACATTACAGCTGTTAAACATCCTCAGCGTCTTCTTTTGGACACACGCAAGTCTTGAAATGCTTCTGTGTGTACGAGATTTGTTTGAGAAACGGAGCCGGCTTTGCTTCCGTCTGGACGGGGCCTTAGTTTTGTCGTTCTTTGCATTCTTTGTTAGATCATTCGTTTGTGCCACAGTCGATGTCAGTCGTCCTGTCCTTGCCCATGTGTTTTGTTTTTTTTGCATCTACTTTTTGGTCTTTTGTCAATTGAGAAGTTTTTCCACATTCCTTGTTTGCCTTTTTGTTTTGGAAATAAATCCCTTTTTGTTGAACTCCTGCAAGCCGGCCTCGCCTCCCTGAATCCTGCATTTGGCTTCCTCACCCCTCAAACAAACAATTACACAATATGGTAAATGAATCCAACACAAGATCAATGCTACACACTATTGAAAAATGTGTTCATTTGTCTTCATATAACCAAAATAAGTCTAGATAGACAATCACAACAAAATGTGTCCCAACACTGTAAGCCCAGAAAATAGACACACACAAACAGCATCAGAATAGACACATATGAACCATCTGAACACTGATGTGCACAGTGTAACACACTTGACCCCAAACTCTGTGATGAATGGAAAACACATTTCTTCATTCATAATATTGGACTTGGGCCTTTTTTGTTCCGTGTCACTCTTAGTGTTGAATATTTTTAAATATTGTTTTCATACTCAGAACACAAATATGTGGCAACGGAAGTATTTAATTTCCCCCCCCCCACAGCAACATATACACATGCACTACATCCAGACAAATGCAAAGTTTCACATGCAAAAAATTTACTGTAGTTACACACACAAAACACAAACACACACAACACACCCCAAAAGAAAACTATGCTGCATCCTGTCTTCTGTTTTGGTCTGGCCACAGCAACTCATCCACATCACAGGCAATGTTTTCCCTGGCCAAGCAGCGGGGAAAATATCGCCTTGCATGGAGAGTCCAGCCATGAAAAGCATCACCTGCTATATCTCCACATGCATCTTCCATAGCTTGGAGGAGGGGCACATGCGTTTCGTTCATATACCTTCCATCTCCAGGCAGAACAAAATTATTCAATAGGATTGAGGAATGGAGAATATGGAGGGAGATAATTGGTTGAATCCAACCTCATCGATGAAGATGAACTGGTGCGCCACCACAGCTACCTCTGGCTCAAGAATTCTCTGGAACACAACAAATTTCAGACAGAGATGGCGTGGTTGCTAATGAAGTATAATTATGATTACGATGCTGAAATATGTATAATTCATACATAATTGTGTAGTAGGCTGTGTGGCAAGATTCACTACAAAGGGCCTGGATGGGATTTGATCCCATGATTCCCAGGTGAGGGTCTTACACGCTTACCAGTAAGCCAAAGGGTCAAGTAGCCAGGATGCATGATCAATCGGAGGCATAGTGACAGGACCATCAATTGTCGTGCAACTGTGGGATTGTAGGCTATAGTACTTACTTGAACATAGTTGTACCACAGTTATTTGAGTCTTATCAAATTGCGTTAAAAAAGGCACAGGTAGACCTGCTTCATGCTCACATTATTTCTGCGCAATACTCGGTCCAGTGTTGACAAGCTTACCCTGACAATGTTTTGAAATATTTCATTGTTTTCTCTTCTACTTTGCATTTGCCTCAATGTTATGGCATTATTTTCTAGAACCATGTTTATAATTTCCCTTTCCTGTTCAGGAGATAGAAAACGTTCCTGGCCACCTTGTGCTGGTAATCTTTCAGTTCTAAAATACAAATATGGAAATACTGCAAAGACTATGTAGGAAAACAAGTAGGAATGAATTTCCTAGACACATGAAACACTTTATAGTCCTGCATAACACTCAACATGCAATACTGTACTTGAGTATTACCGTGTGCATTGGTATCCAATACTGCACTTTTCGTAAAGTCTGGATGATGGCAGCTACAGTGTGCCTGCTCAAATTTGGCTGTACCCTTTGGCCATTGTTAGACCATGGTTGACCACATAGCCAACCAAAGTGGCTCGGATCTCATTGGAGATTATAGTCCTTGTTCGTGGCCGTCCTTGTTCGTGGCCTTCCTCGCCCTTGTCTTCCTCGTCCTCCTCTGACTCACTCTCACTCGCATGCCTCTGGCTCTGCCTCGGTTTTCAATGTAGTCCTCCATTTCTCCAACCCAGAGCACTCACCTGTTGCTATTTTATGCTGAAGCTCTGATTACTAATTGTAAAACTGTGGTACAGGTGTTAAACCATGTGATGACTCAGTGAGTATAGCAAGGCAAGTAAATTTAGAATTCTGACTGGCAGTGTGTTCTTTGTGAAAACAAGTGTTTTTCTTCATGAAAGGTTAATGCAGAAAATTGTGTGTAGTGTTTTGAAAAAAGTGTGTTTTAGAACGTCGAACTGAGTCTAAAGCAGGAATTGCATTTATGGTTTAGTGGAACTGGTTAAGGGATTTAGTACACGAGTTACATGTTGTGGTAACTTTTTCTGAGGTACCAGAAATTGTGTGTTAACAATCGAGGAAAAACTGTAATAAAAAATACTGTACTACTATGGTGCAATGTTTTTTGTGTTTTAGGCTTAACAATGCTGCCCTTTGGGAGCATGGCTTGAGCCTTGTCTGTTTTTTCCTCCCCCTTCCTCTGATCGTCCCTTCTTATCTAAGACCTCGGGGCACTTTTTTGCGAGTACCAACAGGCCTTTCCATCCTGTCTCCCTCTGTTGGTCATCGTTTTTCATGTTGCTTAGATGAGTTGACCATTTTAAGGGAAATTTCATTGCTCCGTACTTGTGCATGTTCAACGGCAATGAAGATATTCCACTCCGTTAAAAATGCTAGGTCAAAACAATTTGGGTCAAAAACAGACTATTGTTCAACAATGCAGAAAGATGGATCAAATTTACCAAAGTAGCAGGTCAGTCCATTTTGACCCAAATTGGATAGTGTTTGACTGAGTGGTTTAAGAGTGTATCCAGTTATTTAACAGTCATCCCTATCGGCTGCATCAAAAACAAAAAACAAAAAAATGGTTTGCACAACGCATAATGGTTGTAATTGAAGTGAGTACATGTGTTTTGAATGATGGTACATAAGTGCATAAAGTATTATCAACAGTTGGAGGATGCCAACAATCATGCAAGATACACTTGAAAATTCCTATAAATTCTAATCTAAAGCAAAACCACTAAACATTGTCTGGATCATGAAATTACTACAGTAAATATTATTCAAATTTGCCAATTATATTTTTTGTCTACTTTAGGCCTGGGCAATAGATCGATTTCCTTAGACTAATTTGAGTTTATAGTTGTGGACGATTTTTAAAAAAATTTCAAAATGTATTTATTTTGTTATTTTATTTATATATTTTTCATTCCTGCTAGCAATGGCCAGATAAGCAACGTAACTTCAACATGGAATTGACCTGGATGTCCTTATTTTACCTACAATCTGAAGTCACAGTTTGTTGTTTTAAAAAATATATATATGTGACCCCTGAGCTAAAATGAGCTTGACACTCCCTAGTTTAGACAATTTAATATTAATCAAATTGCAAAATAGTGATGTTGGCGACAATTTGACAATGCAACTGACTATTTAAACTGCTAAAAACTCTTTGACCACCACCATTAAAACAATAGCTTTCATTTTGTATCTGAACAAATATTAAACGGAAGCTGTTGGAGAAATTGCACCAGGTAAGAGACAACAGGGGGTTGAGTGAACATGAAGGGAGGTGGAGATAAAGATAGGGAGGCAAAGCTGCATAGTTTTAAACAATGGGGGAGCTGTCACATGCCGAAATTCCCCTACATTTCAAAGTTCATTGAGTGAGGTCTGCAGTGACAAAAGCATACACAACATTGCTTGTTATGTAGGCACTCGTGCTTTTGGCTGTGGCTACAGGGTTTATTTATTCAAACTAACCATCAGTGGAAGGACGTGCAGAATAGAGGAAATAATCAGCGCATGTTCATGTTTTAACCCGCACAGGAGGATCAATATGCAAACAACCACGGATGAGACCATCGATTCTAGCGGTAGACACTTTGTAGTAAGTTATGCAGTGCGGGGTTGTCTGACCTTGCACAATAGGCCAAAGTGTTTCATCACACAGACACACATATGCGTGCACGGCGAAAACTGTGTCATGTTTTTACCCACATTATTGCCATTGCACATCACTGCCACTGCAATAATGGGGTCACAGACTGCTCGCTGGGAGCTTTGTCTTTTGGCCTGCAGACCCAAATTCTCTGCCCTCATTTTGTACAGCATAGCCTCGGTCTGCCAGCCATTGCCTTTTTCATACACCTCTCTTATTTTGGTATTATTTCTTTTGTATTTTAAGAAGAAAAGTTGTAGTTTCTAAACTAAAGCTGCAACTCTCTCAAATATACTTTTAAAAGTTCATTGTTCATTGCTAAAATGTACCAGTCTGTTTTTGAATGAATAGTTGACAATTTATGGAGAACTAAAAAAAAAAAAAAAAGTCAGCAACTCCTGATGTTTTATCAAGGTTAGAAAAAAATGAAGTCAGGTTACTGATTTAGCAATCCTAAATGTAGAGTTGATGGAAAGTATGACGTAATAATTATGAGAAGCAAATTTGTTACTTTATGTTATTGTGTAATGTTTCTTATGAAGTACCACACTTATCAGTTCTGCCACACTATCTGGTAATGGGGATGAAGTTAGAAAATGTACAATATAATAATTATGATCTCACAGGAGGTGAGATTAGAGTTCTAAATACATCTGAGACTACGGAGGGCAAATACCAGATCTTTGACTGCGCATTTCAAAATATTTTCAGATCAGTTGGAAGTTGCAGCAGTGAAGACCAAAATTTAGAGTGACAATGAGGCCAAAACAAAACAAAACTGATCAGTCAGGAATGCACCTCAAAATAAAACACAATATGTGAAAAGACTCATGAACAGTCCGGTTAAGCTTATGATACTCGGAATAACCGAATAATTTATTTTAAGAGCTATACCTGTAACAGGAAAGCTGAATCGAGTATATTTTTTTTAACAGTGTGCATCTGTGGCATAGCATAAAGAGAGGGTAAAGAATGAGGGCCAAAAATGTTAAGTACTTCAGGTGTCTCCAAGGGATGAATAAAGAAAATAAAGATAAACTGACAAGTGCCCAATTCCGATTTTATACTTATACTACTAATGAGTACTTATTATACTTACTTATTAGTAAATAATAAGTGACATTAAAAAAAGAGGTTAAGATACAAATTGGGAGCTGTCCTTCCGTCCAGACAAACCCTGTTCTGTATTATAAGTAAGCCTTTCTCTCGTCTATTTTAAATCAACATCAGAGACGGCCAAGGTTAAAGTAAAAAATGCAACTACAGTAAAACATCGTCATGCGTTTCCACTTCCCCAAGTGCTCTGTATGTTTAATTGCTCAATTAACCTGTTATTCTACCCTCCTTACACAAAGGAAGCAAACACGTACACATTAGAGTTTCCATCACTTCATCACTATTGCACTGACTTCGATTCATTTCCTGGAGGTTTAACCGACACTGAGCCTTCAAACCTTCCAAAAAAAATTTTTTTTTTATCATGATTGATGTTGCTATGCGTTTGTTTCTCTACAGGAGGTGAATTCCCACCATGTGACTCTTTAAAGAGATTTAGGCCAATGCAAGAGGGAATACTTTCAAGCAAACTGCACACACAAAATACACCTAGAGCCCTAATTTTGACAAATCGCAGTCTAACTGTGCTCATGGATAGAGTTTTCTCAAAAAGCTGAGCCGACACTTTTCAAGGATATTATCAGAGAGAGGAGCGGCCGTCCCGTGCCAATTCTTGTGACATCCAAATGATGAATGCAATACAACTACTTGTTCAGCGGAGACAGCTATGTGGAGATGTTGAAGAAAAACAAAATCTCTTTGCAAGACCAGAAGCCATGACACATGCCCATGCTTCAGACTGCCTCCGTGGTGGAAAGTTTCTCATGTCACTTAGATTCGCCAGGCTACAGAAACATGAAGCAACCTTGTCGACTGTGCTAAACATCACGGACATTGAGATGGAACCGTTGGCTAACTTCCTTCCTCCATCACGAGTTGTACCACCTTCACAACAAGATGAGACAACTGGACAAGATGAGCAAAGTTTTGGAAGGCACTCCACAGGCACAATTAGCTGAGTTTCAAGGTCAGAACTTGGATTATATTGAGATACATCCAGACAGTGAGGAATTTTATAAAAAAAAATAGAAATGTTTAAAATAATGATTGCTTGGTCATGTTAGTGAAGCTGGTATCTCACTGAGGGCCGAATATGTAGTGAATTATGGGGTTTCGTCAGGGTTCGTCAAAGGTTCACATTCGCCCTCAGTGAGATACTAGCATAGGCTGTATTCTGAGGTCATTATAATAGTGGCAGAGGGACAGAGGTGGATGACCCTGTTTGGCGCCTGCCAGGACCTTGGGGGCTTTTTATTTTATTATAAGCTACTACAATCAGATGAAGAGTTTCTGTACTAATCACCTCAAAGTGCCACACAAGAAAAACACAGTGAAGCCATCGAGAATTTCAGGCAGTGAAAAAGCACATTTCATCACTTCTTGCATTGTACCAGTAAAGCTTTACTGTGAGAAATGTTCTAGGGCTGAACCCAGAAGCAGCCGCTGCCAATCCCCATATTACGTTAACAGTTGTGTACGTGTGTGTGTAGTTGTGAAAAATATTTCGCAATTACATTAACTGTAGATTAAGAAATGTTGCAAGATATTCTGTTGTAAATGCATTGCAAATGCACGACCCTGAAATGAACTCTTATGTAATTCTGATCTTGTAATCACTTGTGTTTAGCAATTTAAATCCTGCATATGATTTGAACAATAAAATGATATGTTAGATGATCATGTTTGTATCACGGTGTGTGTTGCGACCCAAATGCAAAAAGTAATCCGGGAAGACAGGTGTGCTCACAAAAACGTTTAATGAACAAAAACATAGGGAGAAAACAAGGAAACATTCAGTCAAAAGCAAAACAGATTCAAAGAAACAAACACTCACTTACATAGACAGGACTAGAGGACAAACTAAACTAACCAGCACAATGAGCGAAAGCAAACAAATGATCTGACAAGGACTGAATAGAAACAAGGAAATAAATACAAACAAGTTAACGAGACAAATGCGAAACACCTGGACACAACACAAGTGGCTGAAGGATCTGATTGGTAGACACAAGACTTGACAAACAGGTGGACTCAAAACCATAACGACCAAAGATATGAACACCAAGTAACAGGACATAACATGAAGCAAAACCAAATAAAAAACTAAACAAACACGGATCATGAGAGTATGTCAATCAGCTGCCCAGTTGCAATGAACATTTGACCGCATGGCAAAGCGTAGGAGTAAAATTGATGGTGCAGACACTCCTACCAACAAATACCGATCGTACACAAACACATTGTATTTTGTGTGATTTTATATTTATATTAGTGTATTCTATATTTCTATACTGTGTATCCTTTCCAGGGTAACCCTAATCCGACACCCTATACTGGTCTGGTCGTTTATTAAAAATTGCATGGAAAATATGTGTATATGAATTTTCTATATCTGTATGTAAGTCTGGTTGAGGGTAAAAGCTCAGATGTGGCCTTGAGTTGCACTTTTTGCGTCTGGGATTTGCCACTCACTGACCTATAAGTAATGTTAACACGGAAATATCCACCAGTGGGTCAGAAGAATCACACATACATGTACAAATGTACCGTACACACCCCAGAGGAACATCATGTACTATGTATAAATCGACACATACACACAATCCACACGATCACTCTGCCCATGACAGGCAATGCATTGCACGCAATATTGTGTGTACTGTGCATTTATTGCAGCTTTGTGCATATTAACACACACGCTCACCCATTGTCACACATATTACTTACTTCCTATTGTCAATAAATTCATGTCGTCATGTCCACACTAATAAAGTAGTTGGTTTCCTCCTCGTTCCAAAAGTGTAGTTCTGTGCTGTGTCTGAGTTTTACTATGTTTGTTTACCTCTTCTTTCTTATCTGTAATGGGTTACATGCCAGACGCAAGGACTTGTATACAAGCATATATATGTGTGTATATGTACACACAGGCCTTTTTGCCTTAGAGACAGAAAATAATGTGTTCAAGTTAGGCTCACTTATTGAGTGGCAGCAACGTAAAATGGCCGCTGCGGATACAAGGGTGAGCTGGGCAGCTGGCAAGCCCGGCACGGGTCTTAACAGGCTCTATATGAATTTTAAGAAAAACAGAAAGTTAATGTAAGCTGCTTGTGTTCTTATTTCCTCATTTTCTTAGAAGTGAGTGCATGGAGATATTTGTCATTGTGATATTTTGTTTGAAGAGGGCATATGTAGAGATGTCTACTTTTTCCACTTCTGATGCAGTTGACACATTTGAGAAAGTTGTGGAGGCAGTCCTGTGTCGGCGTTCCCCAGTCGACCAGAAGCAAGCAAGCAACAAGTCTTTTCATTTTCACTTCTTTAGCCATGTTCCATTCTGCCCCACTCTTTAAATATTGCCTTGGACTTTGTTGCCAGTCATCCTGTATCCCGCGGCAACTCTAATTCTTGCTCTGGTGAAATTTTTTTTTCCAAAATGGCTCACTTCATTGCCCTTCCTAAGCAGCTTTGTCCCTGGAAACAGTAAATGTTCTTATGAAGCACATCATCAGGATCTACAGCATTCCCTCCCACATGGTATAAAAAAGGGGCCCACAGTTCATCACCAAGATATTCAATGCAGTGAGGGTCACTTGCAGTCTTTCCTCTGGCCATCAGCCCAAGTCAAATGGCCAAACAGAGTGGGTGAACAAGGAATTACAAATTGCATATCACTGTGTCTGTCAGGAGCACCTTTCCTTCTGGTCATCCCACCTACCCTGGGTAGAATATGCCCATCACGCTCCGGTCTGCATCGCCGTGGCTACAGTACGTCTCCATTCAGGGCTGCTTATGGTTATCAGCCAATGTGTCCATTTTGTCGGTCCACCATCGCCTCCCGCAAGCCCATTGAGTCTGGTGGGATACCCATGCTGCCTAGCCCCATGTGGCTGTTCATAAACGGCAGACCATTGACAATCACATCCTGCTCATACATGTCTCCTGACTGGAGTGACGAAGGTCCAAAATACTTTAAATTTTCCAAAACTGACTCATTTATCAACGCCGTTGTCAAAGAACCGTGTTTCTCTCCGCCAGGCTGCTTACTCCTCCAGTAGTGCCATCTCCTCATCATTGTATTTTGGAGTTAGAGAACACACAATTTCAGTGTCAGCCTATTTGGCACAACTGATACAGTATTTCTTAATTATTTATAACAGAGATCCCCAATTGGTGTCCGTCGCAGTGGACCACAGGAGATGCCCACAGGACTGTTCTCAAAATAGCTCACCAGAAATGGGACATAATTTTCTAGGAATGTTGTAGAAGTAATCATATGAAAATGTAAACACCGTCAAACATATATAGAAATTCTTGCATATTGATATTGATCTGTTTTTTTTAATTGTCCCTGGACAGAGAAGGAAACACCTTGCTTTATCGGTCTGTGGGGAGATAGTGCCATACAAGCAAAGGGGGAGTGAGGGAATCAAGTCCTTGTTGTTGCCGCTGTCGCAATTATATGACGTCAAACACTACACGTGCTGGAAAACGCCTCCGTTCTGACATTGTTGCTATTGCAACCAGACGAGTTAATAACGTGACCCAGTCTGAACAGGGTCAGATCCTTTTTGGACACTAGCTAAAAACAGTGCGGACAGTCAGCCCTAAAAATTTTATTTGAGGAATCATCTGACTGGAATCAGATATACCTGCAGTCTAAATGCAGTCTTTATGTTCAAAAGAGTAACAAGACCACACTTATTTTCAATTAGGTATGACATCTTCATGTAGCCTTTATTGAAAGTGATGTTGCTTGTTGCAACGAGTTTTTCTGATTTCTGAAATGAGGGAGAAATTCAAAGGAAAGCGTATGTGAAACCTGCATGATTATGTATGTTTGTAACTTGATTTCAGGGATGCATGGATGACATATGGAGATTTTCCCATTTCTGGACAACAGGTTACACGTATAATCAATTATTGAGGGAGTCAATAACTCTCTCTAAAACATATTATACGGTAACTGTACCTTCCTGAAGTAAAAATGATTTCAAATGACTTACAGTACATTGCATATGCTGTCACTGTAAATATGAGCTGCCCTCCCAACATTGCGTGAGACGGCCTATGTTGTAGATGATGTGTGAAGTCAACCATACAAGATTATATACATTAATGTCAATGTGCATGACTGCTGTACATTTTTCTTTTCACCTTAGGCACACACTGTCATGTTTCTCAACCTTTCTTTTCCCAACCGTTTCTGTTGACTATTTGTACATCTCTGTGCACCACCAGCTCTTAACTCCCAAATTCCCACATTTCTCTTCCTCTTCCCTGTTGCCCAGTCCTCTTGTCTTTGAAAAGTTTAACCTACTTACAGCACAGCTGTCTAATGAATAATGGAGGGGAGACAGTTACTATCAGCGTCTCCATCAGCAGGAACCCGCCTTTGTTCGCTTCTCTCGCATTCCCTCAAGCCTTAGCTTAATGTTATTATGTTTATTATATTATATATATTATATCATTCCTTATTTCAGCTGAACTCTTCTGTTTTGGTGTCATTGGTAAGCGTATTAGGTTAAAAAAACAAACATTAAAATACTGTATGTATCATTCAAACCTAACTCGATCTGTGTTGTTGTGCCTCAAGACTTACAGAAGTCAGACTTCTTTACATTGTACAGTATGTGGCACAGCACCAAATACATTTGGGGCAAAAATGCAACAAAAAAACGTTCAATTAAGTAGGTCACAGATTTACAGTGTCAGGCACAGGTGTCAAACTCACGGCCCTCCAAGTGTGCACCCCTAGAAATGACAAATTTATCACATAACTGGCCACATGAGGCCTTAAAGCACATGTGTCAAGATCCGGTCCTCGAGGGCCTGAGTCCTGCATGTTTTTGAGTTTTCGCTACTCCAACACACCTGATTCAATGATCAGGATCATTATCAGGCTCCTTCAGAGCATGCTGATGAGCTTAAATATGAATCAGCTATGTTGAACTTGGGAAACCTAAAAAACATGCAGGACTCAGACCCTGGAGGACCGGACTTTGACACCACTGCCTTAAAGGGTTCAATTGACTGTCACTTCCAAAACAAAGGAGTTCCTTTTCTTTGTGAAGAGTTCCTTAACTTTTTTTGTAATGTGTCTTTTACAAATGCCCATCTTATCCCTGTCAACTGCCCTGTTGTATTTAACCAGTCTGAGTGTGACTTTATCCTCATTAGAGGAGATTGGGGGTCAGTTGAAGCCTTCAGGGTTTCCTAATAACACTGTCACTGCACTTATAGAGCTTTTCCCCAATGTAGGACCGTCTGTTCTTACTTTTGTAAATAGCTGTCTGTCATTTAGTCATTCTGGTGTCTATATGTTCTCATTATTTTATTTCATACATCTCTTTTCCATATGACTTATCTTGTTCAGGGTTGTGGCATGGGGTGTAAAATATCCCACCTGACTTAGGACAGATGAGGAATCCCCTAGGGCAGAGGTGGGCAATCTCGGTCCTCGAGGGCCGGAGCCCTGCAGGTTTTGTAGGTTTCTCACTTCCAACACAAGCTGATTCCAATCAACAGGATCGTTATCAGGCTTATGCAGAGCTTGCTGATGAGCTGATCATATATCAGCTGTGTTGGAGAAGGGCAACACGCAAAACCTGCAGGACTGCGGCCCTCGATGCCCACCTCTACCCTAGGGCATAGGTGTCAAACTCCGGTCCTGGAGGGCTGTAGTCCTGCAGGTTTTGGATGTTTCCGTTCTCCAACACAGCTGATATATGATCAGCTCATCAGCAAGCTCTGCATAAGCCTGATAACGATCCTGCTGATTGGAATCAGCTTGTGTTGGAAGAGGGAAAACTCCAAAACCTGCAGGACTGCGGCCCTCGAGGACCAAAGTTTGACACCTATGCCCTAGGAGGAAATCAGAAAATCAGTTCAGGGAGGGATGGGGTAGTAAGATCATTTTATTACAGTGTTCTGGAGACTAATTTCCATGTCTGCCTGAATAGCTTGTTGTGTCCAACAGAAGTGTCCCAATCATCTCCTTCACCATCTTTGTGTTGTGCTCACCTGAACATCACTGTGACAGTTAGTCAGTCTGCATTTGTTGTTGAGATGTTTCAGGCCATGACCATGTGTGGTTTACTTCTGTAATGTCATTGGCTCCTGATTTCTTTTAGGGGTTCACATGTTTTTTCCTGCCTATTTTCTCTGTTTGCTTCATCACACCAACGCCACAGAGTCATTCCAAGACCAAAAAAACACTCTATCCAAAACCCCCAAAATTTCAAATCTAAATATACTGTAAGTTTGGACAGTCTTACACTGAACTTCAAATACAAAACAGATCTTTAAATACAAAGTAGCTTGGGACTCTGAGAAATAGAATCGTAGGAAGACTTGAGGTAGAATTGAGTTTGAAAGCAGGTGAGCAGGTGGCAGACTACTGAGTGGTCTCTCACAGGCACCTCGTAAAGAGATGAAAACCTACATTTAGGACAAAACTAAAGGGCAATTGTAAGAGGAATGGCAGATGTTGATGGCTGACTGTTTCGTAAATGGAAAATATGTCAGCTGAATGAAAAGGTTTTGGTTATTGGTGGGGGAAAAATTACAGTCATTGTTTTAAGTCAGTATAGCTTCACTACAAAAACCTAATAAAATGTTTAATATGAGAATGAAGTTTTCAAAACAATAAAAGCAGATTTTGGGTTAGTTAGAAAAACATGACCTGAACATAACCCTGTCAGGCACTCTCTCTCTTTCAATTCCTCCTCACCTCACAACACCCATTCACATTCTGCTCTTCTGCATGGTAATGACAGCTTTTTGTTGCAATAAGTCTTGCACTGCCTGTATTCCTGTGATTTATTACTGAATGCTGCCATTATTATGCATGGCTGATTTAAACACAATTTCAGTAAACTGTGTTCATATTAAAATGAAAACATATATGAAATAAATAAAACAACACTCACTGCATCAAGTCAGTGTACCACAAATCAGTTGGTAAACAGCCCAGTGATGTGGTGAGTATGAGAATGTTGAGGCCCAAAGAGATTTTAACTCTTTTAGCCAATTTACCAATTTATTGCTTGAAATAAGAGAGAGAGAGAGAGAGAGAGAGAGAGAGAGAGAGAGAGAGAGAGACCAACATGCAGAATCCAAATTTAAAAAAAATATATATATATTTATTTTAAGTCGCACATGAACAACCTACAATGAACAACGACGACACACACGATATATGACAGCCCTGATCAAAATCAGGTAACCGAATAATTACAAGAGGAAATGGAGGTGAGTAGGTAGAGATAGATAGATAGATAGATAGATAGATAGATAGATAGATAGATAGATAGATAGATAGATAGATAGATAGATAGATAGATAGATAGATAGATAGATAGATAGATAGATACTTTTATGTTGCCAACTGTTCGTGAGCTGATCGCATTTTCTGCTTTGTCTGTGTGTACCGTTGCTGCTTTCAGTCCCCATCCACTCCTTCTTCTTTATGCTCATTGTTTCCCATCCTTTTGCTCATTTTCACCGCACACTTTCCCTAGTGGTTTGCATAGATTTAATGGCCGCATTGATTAACAGGCATAGATGAATGTGATGTGTTTCCCCTTTCAATGTTCATATTTTAACCGGCAGCTAATCAATGAAGGGAGGCATTGAAGCAAAAGCGTCAATTTTTTTCATTTGAAAAAAAAATTGAGCCATGTATGTGTGTGTGTTTTGTATGCTAGACATAAGACACAAGAGATGGTCATGGTTAATGAAGTGATTAAAAGTACAGTACTGGAAAAGAAGAAAAAAAAGTACAGTACTGTACATGTAAATCAGCAGTACAATAGCATGCATAGTTTTACTGTAGCCTATGTCTAATCATCAGATCAATATTAATGTATTGGATTTATATAGCGTTTTTCTAGACACTCAAAGACACTTTATAATGGAACATACTCAGTCATCAACGTGTATCAAGATGTCTTAAGATGTCTTGATTTTGCTTATTAAGTCATTTTGGAACATCAAGACGTCTTAAGACAAACATTTGAAGACACCATACCTTGACAGAGCAGCACATGGCGTTTTTGTGTCTTGAAGACAATGACATATTTCCATGCAGAGCTTAAGATGTCTTGAGACATGGTATTATGACAGAAGCAGCACATGGGATGACACCCAAACAGATTTTTGTGTCTTGAAGACATTGAATGTCTTAAAACAGCTTAAGACATATTTAATTTGACTTAAAACATGCACATCTTAAGGTGTCTTGAGAGATGATATGGATGACTCAAAGAAATGGTCGAGCTATCTTGTTTCAATGGCAGTATTATGATGATAATGATCTACTGATATTTTGTTGTAAAACCTTATATAATGTTATTGGAGCGTCAAATAAAAATTTAATTAAAGAAAACAAACATTAGCATTCTGTATATACTGTGTAACATGGCTTTTCTTTTTTCTTTTTTACATTAGTCATTAGTGTGAAGATTAAATGTCTTCTATGGTATCACTATCCACTGTTCCTCTTAATCAGTTAAATTGAACATTTTATTACTTTTGTCAGTTGAGCCCATGTCTCACTCAGCAACTCAGGCTTGCGAGGGTGCACGCACTTAGCGAGAGTTTGTTTTCATCAGGTTTCATTCAAGACTGCAAAACGTTGCAAAGACGTTTGGCAGACCTTCTGAAACCATTTTTATGCTCAGTTTTTCTTGTCGCCATCAAATTTTGAACATGTTAAAAAAATTATTTGCGACTATAAAAACGGTTTGCAAGCATAAAAATGGGTGATAAGGTTCTGGCAATCACTCTTGGCAATGTTTTGCAGTCTCGAAAAATACCCGACAAAATGCCATCACTCGCAATGCGCGCACCCTCGCAAGCCTTCGCTGTTTAGTGAGACACAGTCTTAACAGACAAAAGTACCGGTAATAAAATTTTAAATATAAAGGGGAACAGTAAAATAGTGATACCGTAAAAGACATCTTCAGACGTTTGAAGACATCTTCAGACGTTTGAAGACATCTTTAGACGTTTGAAGACATCTTTAGACGTTTGAAGAAATCTTTAGACGTTTGAAGAAATCTTTAGACGTGTGGAGACATCTTCAGACATGTTAAGATAATCTTGAGACATCTCAAGACATTCACATTTCCAAGACATCTTAGGGCATCTTAAGGCATCTTAAGACTCGAGTCTATAGACAGGTCTTATAGAGATGCTGATTTATCAAGACGTCTCAATACATGTCTATAGACACATTTTATAGACATGTCTTGACTTTAGAAGACATCTCCAAACGTCTCAAAAATATGTCTTAAGACATAACTTAAGATGTCTTAAATGTATGATTAAATGTAAATACAGATACCAAAAATAGTCAGTTCAAAGTATTTGTACTTAACGTCACTATCATTCCTATATAACAAATCTAATATTCTAGTGTAGTGTTCTACTACCAAATTTTGTTATTGACAGTGTGAACAGGCAGATGGGTGGCGCTCGTGTTCAACTGATGCAGGTGGAGTGAGAGAGGGAAGGAGGAGCGAGAGAGAGAGAGAGAGAGAGAGAGAGAGAGAGAGAGAGAGAGAGAGAGAGAGAGAGAGGGAGAGGGAGAGGGAGAGGGAGAGGGAGAGAGAGCGAGAGTGCGAGAGAGAGAGCGAACAGGGGGAGAGAGAACAGGGGGAGAGGCCAACGAGTACAGGCTGGAGGTTACCACAGGACACAAGCTGAACACAACACAAGAACCATCAACAAGAAGATACGCGCCGACTTGTATTGCACTCACCAGGCTGTCCGCCATTGCAACGCGGGACCCAATATCCCCATTCGAACCTGAGCGGCAATTTTAAAGGGGGCGCGCGGTTTTTATGTTTCGGCCGCCCGGTGGACTCATTGAACTGGAGCGAGACGAGCGGCGCATGCCATCGTCTGGAGTGGACCTCTTTACTTTGGAGCGGTCCGTGAGCCACTTTGAGTTCCCGCGGGCGGCCATGGATTGAACCACACGCCGCTGGTTGCCTGGCTCCGTACATTAAGAAGACGGATGACAGCAGGCTACAAAGATTTAATGTTAGCTAGCGATACAAATAATCTACGTACGTATTTTTTGTTTTAATTCTAAATCGGAACCGGGTACGTTCGGACTCTATACACACCACGTGTGTCGACATTTTAATGTAACGCTATCCCCGTGTTTTTTGTTTTGTTTTTGCTTTTTTGTGCTTTCAATAGCACGTCTATTCATTTCGTGGCACTTGTATCACCGTGAATTAAAAAAGAAAGCAAGGTGTAAACCGGTGCCGCGACTTTGTGTGTGCTAAGTTTGACAGCAAACGGCGCTTGTGAAGGGTTGAAAGGTCAAAAGGACCGGTCATCTCACTCCGTCCCCTCCCCCTCTCCTTCGCCCATCAGTCAACTATGAAGATGTGAACTCTTGTCTCCCTCCCTTTGCCGCCCGGACGCTTTCATTTTGTTTTTTCTTCTTCTAAATACTGAGAGACCAAGGAAAACATTGGCGGGGATGTACGAAAGCGTGGATGTTGTGGGTTTGAGCCCCAGCCCCCGCAGCCCCAGCAGCGGCTCTTTTCTGGGTATGGACTACTACCACAGACCACCAGGGTTCGAGCCTGAGAAAGGACTCCTATCTGGCGTCGGGGGGCTTCAGAGGCCATTCGGGGGATCCCTGGTGACCAGCAGGCACTGGAGCGGATCTTGCCACTGTGAGTCTCGTTGAAACACCCCCCCATCTTCTTCTAAATAGAATTACAGGGAGGCGCCCCTTTTTAATAGTTGTTAATGGATTAGAGTCAGTTTATTAGTCTACACAATAGTTTAGGTTGTTTGTTTACATTATCCTCCTTTTTTTCCCTTCTTTTTTTAGAAGAGCTGAGTTATCCTTTCTTTTGTATTCAGACTCAAGATATTCTGAAGTACAGAGATAAGCAATTACTATTTCATATAGGTACCTTGAAAATGATTTGTATCTCATTGAAAGCTTGACAAAAAGAATTTTAGCTAATTTCATGATTAAAATCTTAAATGTTAAGCAGCCTAATTACCTGAGCAATGTGCCACATCTTATGGTCAATTAATTGTAGTCATTTAGTGCCTTCTTATCTCTTTCTAAGCAGTTTGTGCTGTTTTATCTTTATTATTGTGCACCGTTTGTTAAATGCGACTTTATTTTGCAACAAAAAATATTTCTCTTTGCAGACTGGTTGCCTTTCAGTGAAAATGGCATTTATAGATCAACAGCTGCCTGCACTTAGTTATCAAAACATCAAGCACCAGCCTGAGCTCTAGTTGGAGTGATTTTCCTGTGATGTAACAGTAGTTACACAAATGGCTGTTACACTTATTTTAGTTTTAAATTGGCTTCAGCTATGGTTGAATGTGTCATTTTACACAGCTTTTCTGAACTACATCAGTTGTAAATTCAGAGTTCAGAAATTAATGAATTAATGAAATTAAAGATCAATAGTTGTATTTTTACAATTTCCATCATCATATTGTGAAACCCTACAGATTTAGCTAACATTCAAAACAATGTATACATGTGTAGGCACAGTAAGTAATTGTAACTCAGTTGATGAGTAATATCAAGCATATTTTGAAAACTCAAATTTGGACCATCCAAACACAAGAGATAACAAGTGTAAGGTAGACTGGATTCAAAGTGGTCCTTGGATAATGTTTTCTGAACATTTTTTGAAAAGATTGCATTTGCAGGTGGTGATGTAAGATGAGCCTATAACTATGATAGACTAACATGTTAATGAATAACGCTACTTATTTAGATATCTTTTAACCATGACCTGATTTTCGTTTTCTGACATTTTCTGTTGAAGTTGATGGAGGACCAGAGTAGGCACATTGGGGTGGTCGATGGGGGTTTGTCTCCAGAGTGTGTGTCTGTGTGTCTTTTTGTGTGACTGGAATGATGAGCATCAAACCGGTTCAAAGGTCATAGGCCGAATGGACACATACACACATTCACATTCGAGGCCCACTCCAGTGATTTGCAAGCAGTAGCCGTGGGACGGTACTTGGCTTTGTGTGTGTGTGTTTGGGTGTGATCCAGAGCAATGAGTCACTGACAATTGGGAAGTGACCTACATCTCTCCCTCTCTTTATCCACCTTCTATCTGCCTCTTTCTTTCCTGTGTCAGCTGCCCAGTCATCACTTCTCCGCACTGAATGACCCCCTCGCTCCCTTCGTCTGCTTGAGGCACACTCGCACACAAAGGGGGCGCATGTACACATCGATACACACACTACATGGATCCTCTCACACTCACAGTTTGCCTGGGAATGTGAGAGTACACTGACTAAGTTTGACCCGAGTGTGCGAAAAGGGAGGAGTTGAATAGTTGCGTGTCGATGTTTATATCAAATAGACATATTTACAGTATTATGGAAGTGCATGTGGATTCTCACCGCCATTAGATAAAAGATAAAAAGAGTAGAGTTGGAAAGCTGGTTGTTAATTAATTTGTCCTTGACAGAGTCCTCAGCTGTTTACCCGCCTCTTTATGCCATGCGTTTGACTGAGACTGGCTTTCTTAGCTTGGTGCATCTTTTTTTATGGACTGGAGATGAAAGCGCATTAGTCTACGCTGCAGCTTTTCTTTATGAGTTAATGGCATTTCAATACAGCATCAAAGCTGTGCTATTTTCTTACGGTGAGCATTATTACTCTGTTTGTGTAATATATCCATTTCTAGCCAAAAGTCCCGGACATACACTCACTCTACAAAAGTATCGGGCAGTACACGCACAAAGAATGTCGGGATTGCAGCTTGCCTTAGACATTTTGTGTGGAGAATTTTGGCCTTTAATCCACAAGAGCCTTATATAGTTCAGACACTAATGTTAGTCTGATGTAAGACTAGCATAATCAATTAGTTGTGTTCATCTATCTATCTGTCTGTCTAGCTATCTGCTTTTCCCCTTAAATTAAATTGAGCTTGTTGTGTAAAATCCATTGCTCTTTTTGGTCCCATCTTGAAACAACTGAGGAAAATTAACTCAAGTCAAGTCAAGTTTATTTATATAGCCCTTAATCACACAAGCTTCACATGCCGGCAGTTGACAAATATCAAAAACATCCCCTAATCAAACAAGAAGGCAAGGGGAAAAAAAAAAAAACAACAGGCAAAAAATAAGAAATCTTGAGAAGGGTGGTAATGTGGTAATCCCACTTCCAGGATGATCAGGCTGCAACGAATGCCAAATGGGCACAAATTTACATCGTTTGTGATACTTAACATTATTAACTGTCTAGAATAGTGTGAAGTCCATTGAAGAAATTGAAGCACAGCAAGAAGACGTCAGGCAAGTGGGTCCTCATCCAAATCCAACCCGGTTGGTCGAAGCAGCTATCGCCATGGCGGCAACTTCAAGGTGATGGTCCGGATCGCATCCCGGTCAACCAGCACAGAACCCGTAATGCAACATCAGGGGTTAAAGTTCTCCGTCATGGAGACGGATTTCCATCATTTTCACGCATTGAATTTATTAATACCACCTTAAAAATTCTTGAAAAGGTATTGAATTTTAATATCTGGGTGAGGTCTTAAATTTCACCTGCGTGTACCTTCTCCGTGGAGAAGCAGCAAGCCATTTTAGGAGAAGTTGGCGGAACTGTCTGTCCCTAGAGTGCAGGGTGGCATTGCGGATCGGACATGTCGAGAGTGGAGTCCTCCACACACTACGCGGCCAATTTGAATGTAGGAGGGGAAAGAGAATGTTTTAATCGCTATTCACTGTTTGAAACTTACTCACTGAAGAAAAGGAAAAAGTTTGAACTGTCAGCGTGCTGCGGCGTCATGCTACGGAGGAGCTAGTTGCATGCTAACGTGAGTCAAAGTTTCACCTTCTTTACATATTACGCACCGATGTACTATTTAAACATCATATTAACAATAAAAATGTCAAAACTAACGACCGTCATCATCCTTGTAGCGTAATTAGGTCATAATTATAGTGTGTACATAATCTATGTAACTATGGTGATCAGTTCATCACCCATCTGCGCCTATCTATCGATCTTATCTATGCATGCATTTAAATAGGTGTCAGTTACACATGGATTTTTGTTATTCGCGGTCCTGGCCGATCTCTACCCCTGCAAATAGTTGGGGTCCACTGTCACTGTCCAAGTTACATTATTTTATTAGTAGGGTGATTGGATTACGTTAATAACTACATTTTTTAAACAAGTAACAAGAAACTGTATGAAGAATACAATTTAAAAGTAAGCATCCCAACCCTGCTTATATAGCATAACATGACCATGTATAGATAGATATTTTATTATACATTGATACTGTCATTTAAGTCTGCTTGATTTTTATCTCTCAAAATGCATCAAATAAATGTTTTTAAGTATGTATTGAGTATTTTAAAAAAAATTGCATTCCCAATTACCCTCCTAGAGCGGTCGTGTACTTGTCACATTTTTCATCCCTGATTAATGCCTAAATATTATTTTAAAATAATCAGTCCTACTGCCCTGCAAAATTTGTGTTAATTGACAGCAGTCAATTTAAACATCAAAAAAAATTAGTCAAATGAATTTTTTTTGCTTCAACCCTGGTGCAACATCCAAATTAGTCATTAACACCTAACCCCCCTCCAAGTTGTGGAGAAGGGAGGGAAAGAAAGCAGCGGCAGTCACCAGGCACACATCATTCAGCCAAATGCAAGAGTATAGAAATGAGACTTAAGACGTGAGTTAAGCGTTTCTACAGAGGTAGCGTCTCTGACCTCCGAGGGTAGGGCCCGAATCAATAACAGTATTGACAGTTATTAACAGTAACAAAACCTTAAAATGCATCTAAAGTGGACCGAAAGCCAATGCAAGTTGGCTAGTATCGGGGTGATATAATCGAACATTCTCGTCTGCGTCAAAAGTCTAGTTGCAGCATTTTGTACTAAGTGCAGACTTTTAAGACTGGCCACGGGAAGACCAGAGAATAATACATTACAGTAGTCGAAGCGAGACGTAACAAACGCATGAATTATAATTTCTGCATCACCATCAGACAAAATAGGACGAATTTTAGCAATATTACGAAGGTGAAAAAAAGCAGTTCTAGTAATATTTTTAATGTGCATTTGAAAAGAAAGAGTTGGGTCGACTATAATGCCGAGATTTTTTACTAAGTCACTTTGGCTAATAATATATTTATCAAGTTTTAAAGAGGTATTCGTAAACAGATGCCGATAACGGGCGGGACCGACAATTAACATCTCGGTTTTATCTGGGTTAAGAAGCAAAACATTAAACGACATCCATTGTTTAATGTCGGCGAGGCACGCCTCCAGATTACAGCAGTTGGTTTGCAGTCAGAACAGTGTGGTGTCAGCTATAAGAAGTTAAACTACAACCAAGTAGAATATTCTGGCACATCTCCTCCAGGCAGTATTATCCAGCTGAAAATGACACAGGCATGGAAAGGAGTCCAGTACATTCACAGGGATTCTCCCACTCATCTATTGCAACACAACTGTCAAGAGTTATATCATATCTTACAACACTACCGGAGTTTTATTTTATTTTTGTTTTTTAACACACAAAAAAAAAGATAGCACAGGTGATGCATAGATGCAACTCTGTGTACTCTCGCGAGCACATAGCAAACATGCCAGGGAGATTGGCGAGGATTGGGAGGGAGAGAGAGTAGCCTTAAATCAGCCTCCGGTCACAACAATGATTCCGTACAGAAACGTGGAGTGATGTCTATTGTATGTAATTAGCTTGGTTACAAATGGCAGTGATAACGCTGTGATTTCCTGCAAGGCCCTGGAGGGGACAAAAACAGTAGGCTACAATTCCAGACATTGTGCATGTCTTAATATATCCTTCCCATTTCAAAATAACAATGCATCATGAATTATCTGCATGCATCACCCTGTCTTCTCTTGCAACATATAAAGCATGTCCACGCTAATTTTATATTATTAGGAGGGCTCACACTGGCCAAATGTATTAAAACAAGGAACAGCTATTAGCAGCTTGTGACATACATGCCTTGTCCACACGTAGCCGGGTATTTTTTAAAACAAATATTTCTCCCCTCCCCGTATAGAAAAAAAATTCCATCCACACTGCCTTGTTTGTTAAAAAAAAGAAAAGAAAAATGCATTCAAAAACAAACTTCTTTTTTTTATTTTATAAAAAGGAAATACATGTAAATAGACAATAGAGTGAGTACATCACAACAGAACATATAGGAAAACAAAGAAGATAAATACCCCCCCAAAAAGCTTCGCTTGTCTTTTTTAACAACTTTATCTATCCAACTTACAATAACAAAAACCATTATAGATGGAAGCTTTTCGGACCTGGGGGAAGGTTGCACAGGTCAACTGTTCTGACACTTTCTCATTCCACTGCTGCTCAAATCACTCATGCACAAATGTTTGGCGTTCCCCGTGTCTGGAGCCAATGCACACCTGAATTTTGTTTTTCTTCTTTTCCTTGTCGCATACTTTTTTTCTGTTCACAATCATACAACTGTAGTTATTTATTTGTTCAAAAGACCACATGAGGCAATCACGAAATCGCAGAATAGGGGCAGAGCGCCACTTCCTAGTCACTTTTAAAAGGCTTCCCCAAGGTCCTCAAACCTTCCGCTATACATACAACGCAAGTCAATGCAATAAGTGTCTTCTCTCACAAGATGTCTAATGAGTTTCCCCATGTGAGGGGAGAGATAACATGAGCAATCCTAACCATAAAATTGAAGGCTGTAAGAAGCAAATATCGCCTGGCAGTGGATAACGATTTACATTACGATAGTGGATAACGATTACATAAAACTCCGTTTACGATTGTCACACGCAAACGCGGATCCGGAGAAATCCGCAAATCTCCACTTTGGCCGGAGTTTTTTTAAATTTGAGTTTTTTATGTCCTGTTTGCAAAAACCCCGGCTGTGTGTAGACATTGCCTTAGCCTGAGAGTTTTGATTGTGCTTTGCACAAATACTGCAACCTGTGGAATGCATTTACTGTGAAAATGGTTTTCTCTGTATCATCGTAATTGTGATGATTTAAAAAAAACTACTAGTTCTTGCTGTGAAATATGACAGATGTCCATCCAGCAAATGTAAACACAGCTAAATGCAGAGAAACAGCCACTACTTACTCTAGCCAAACCGTGCCCAGTTGCCTCCAAAATATACGTCATCACGTTGCACAGTCGTGCTGCCCGAGTGGTCGCTCGCTATATACTTCGCACGTACGTACGTGATGTCAGGGTTACGTTTCGTGCGGCGACTACGCGGCTATGCATATGTGCGGCCAACCGTATCGTTCTCTGGCCCACCTCGCCCAATCGTGCTAAACTGGGGATCCGAATCGTACTCAGGCGCAGATCGTTTGCGCTCACACTACCATACTTTAGCAGCAAGCGTGCTTTGGCACGGTACAATGGCCGAGAGTGCGCTCTTAGACCGATATTTAAATACACTCACATTGGTCTGGTTACTGTCATTTTAAAAATCCAAGCCCTCCGCCACATGATGTAGGAGGCAATATGGCGCCGCTGCGTGCGACTTCAGAAGTAACAGTGAGACATTTATCAATGTGGCTTTCGTCTACCCTGAGCAGTTTATTTGAACCAGGACTTATGGCTGTGCCCAATTTGATAATTTTTTTATTTTACGATGTGGCAACTAAAGAAAAAAAAAAAGCTTTTACAAGTACAACCAGGTGAAGACTCTCGAAAACTCTAAAAACGTATTATAAATTAGGGTGTGAACCTGGCAATTCGATTCGATACAGATTAATCCCGATACAAATCTATAAGTCGATTATTGCGATTTATTTTTTCTTTAACTTAGATTTATAAAATGGTAATCAGTTAACATGTACATAAGATTTGCATGAAAATGTATTCATTTGTTTGAAACACTCTATTTAACAAACGGGGTGCAATCTGTTTTATTTTTGGACAGCATTGAAATAAAATATTAAGACATAATGTTCCATAATAACATTCTTCCTTGCTTAAAGTGCGAATCCTAACCCTAAGTAAGACGTTTTGTTGAATATTTCCATCCAAAATTGATGTTTAAACATCGACTCGGCTGCATGTTGAATCGATACAAGAATTGCGCACTGTAATATCGTGATATCTCACCGAATCTATTTTTGTCCAAACGCCCCTAATATAAATATTGAATGAATGAATAAAAATCGAAACTTGCCATAAAGACTTTCGCGAGTGCCCACGCTGCTTGCTGGGTCCCATTCAGTTGAATGATAGCCGCAGCCCGATGCTCCCTCGCCACCCACCATGCCTGTGGCGCCGCCCCTGCCACATGCAATCGCCGGAGTGCTCGGACGCCTTATGAGCGACGACAACCAGGCCATGACATTTTCTTTTTAACTGTATTTTTACCTTTGTTTCTGGATAGGCTACAGCAGTACAGTTTGAGTTTCTAGCTACTTTCCACCACACTTGCACAACATCACTTTCAACACCGTGGACACAGCGCGCATCCCTACCTATCACCCAACCATACGATTGAGTAAAATGAGTTTGTCCAGGATACCCCCATTTGCTGGATGGACATCTGTCATATTTTGCAGCAAGAACTAGTAAGCTGTTTGACAGGTACAGGTACTTTATTTTGTGCACTGTGCCATGTATGTCTGCGATTGGCTGGCGACCAGTTCAGGGTGTCCCCCTCCTTCCGACCAGTGACATCTGTGATAGGCTCCAGCACGCCCGTGTACGTAGTGAGGATAAGAGATTCAGGGAATGGGTGAATACCATGTATGGTCAATTTTAAGAGGTTCAATTGGGCCTCGGGCTCAAGTGCATTTCCGTTTCTCATTTTGTTTAGCGTTTCATTACGCCCCACACTCCTTTTTGTTGTTAGGCATTGTATGTTTAATTGCTAATAGAACCATTGTTACAAGAAGAGATGTATGCAGAGGAAAACCGTTTTCTTAGCATGTTTTCTCATTTAAAAGACATATAAAAATAACAATTCGTCAACTTATCTCCCCCATATTCAATCAAGGAAATGTACTGAAATGCCCATATCTTCACTGTAGTTCATCCCCAGGCTGTTTGGCGTAAAAGTACAGTAACAAAGGTGGCTGCCCAAAGCAAACCGGAGAGTGGGTTTACTGCAGGACGGAGCCCCGGCTGCTGCTCTCATTCAAGTGAATGGGACTCAGCAAGTGAAATTTACTCCAAGTTTTAATATTCATAATAAATACAGTATTGTTTGTGAGTCGAGGAGTTTTCGGCTGGTTGTGTGTGTACAACCTATAATTTTTTTTCAGTCGCCACGGACGGTGTAAATGTTGATTGTGGCAGATTGATTAGCACTAGCCCCTTTAAATTTTCCTTCCAGGAAAGTGGGCATGCCCACAGCTGTTACGATTTTACAGATTCAAATTTTCAGATTGTTTTGCAACGTCAGTGTTAGCGGCCGAGACTGTTGATAAATGCCTTCAACACAAAGGCATGAGAATTGTATCTGAGGTGTTAAACTTAATACTCTGATCACGGCCTCTTACACACAGGTAGTCTTCATCTTTTGATACCATAACAAAAGTCGGTGAATTTGCGGGTGGACTAGTTTTACCCATCTCCCTTTCACCAGCCACTCCTTTAACTCCTCTAAATGACTTTTTGTGTGGTCATTTCAGCAGATTACTAACTGCTGCTGTTACTTACGGTCATGAAGTTTTTCCCTTGTGGGAGTTGAAATGCATGTTTGATAGTCTTTCGTGCATTTGATTTCTTCAGAATTATACAGAAAAATAATATGATGATACAGCTGCTTTGTGATTGTGCAATCATATTCATTGTGTAATATGTTAAGGCTGACCTTTTGCCTTTTCCTTGTGAAAAGATAGTAGGGAGAAAGAAGTCCTGATAAGCAATGCCGGGAACGTGGCCGCTCATTGAGTGAAAACTGATAGACAAAGCCACAGCTCAGTATGGTTTGCTTCTTGTGCCACAAAATAAAAACAACACAAAGAGTGAGATGAGTGTTTTTTGTTTTTGTTTTTTTGAATTCCTGAAAAATGTCAGGTACAGAAGAGAGCTTTTTAATACGTTGTCTGAACTGACTTGCCTTTTTACAACGAGGCTCATTATCATTCATTCACTTTGTGGCTTGTTTGACCTTCTTGACCCTTCCTTTAATTCTAATTCCTGTCTCTCTCTCGCTCTCTCTCTCACTGCCCTACAACATCAGCTTAACCTCCTCCTTTAATCGCCTGATCAGCCCTCTTTACCTGTACACACCTGCTCACCTTCCCTAGCACAGTAAACTGACCCATTATCTTTGCTTCAGTGTCAAATTATCTCACCCCCTTTTTTTTCTTTTTCCTTTTTTTGATAATCATTTCCTGCAAACAACTGTACACTGTTTTTGACTCATATCCCCGCCTTTAACATTTTGCCTTTGTTCAATGACTACTTTCTTTCTGCTGGAAGGCCTGTTTTTGAACAACTCTTCTCAGTTTCCCTTCTGATTCCAGGTTACACAGGCCATGCATGCTTGTTTTGGGTAATTCTATATTATGGACAACAAACAGTAAACACAGTTTAAATGTCACATATTTGTACAGTTTAAAAGACGTCTGGAAACATCAGCATTTTAGTATAAATTATACAAAAGATTTTCAACCGACAGACCAACATTCAGTGATTAATATTCGTCGTTTGTCATCGTGGGAAGAGAGTAGTGCGCACGACGGCCAGCAACATGTGCTGATTAAAATTTATTAATATCGACTGAGGGGCGACCAGCCTGAAAATGTACCCGTCGTTCGGGAAATTTACGCAATTCCTGCTGGACAGTCCGTCCTTGGTGTCAGGTGTCTGGTTGTCTCTTTCACTATCCATTTTTGCCATGTATGAACCGGTATAACACTGCCATTGCTGGTAGAATCTTAATTGTATTATGGGTAGAACCAAGGCAATGGCCTTGCCAGACCCCTTTTACAGCAGCGTGTGCCCCAGTACAAATTATCTGTGCCTCAGAATCGCTGCAGCCCAGTACCGAGTGGTCGCAGAGCCCGGTGCCGGCCCCGGCCCGGTGATTGCAGACCACTGTTACCCAGTAGAGCATTGTGCCTAGCGACAACCCTGAATCAAGACTTATCAACTATCACTGCCTCCAGCGAGAGGTTTGCTGCTTACTGTGCAAACAGGACAGGGTTGCCAGATACTAGGGGTGTTAGAAAAATCTATTCGGCAATATATCGCAATATTACAGTGCGCAATTCTCGAATCGATTCGATATGCGGCCGAATCGATTTTTAAACATCCATTTTTTTATGGGAATGTTCAACAAAACGTCTTACTTGAGGTTAGGATTCACACATTAAGCATGGAAGAATGTTATATTAATGCAACATTAAGCCTTAATATTTTATTTCTGTGCTGTTCAAACATGAAACAGATTGCAACCTGTTTGTTAAATGCAGTGGCTCAGTTATAAGCCAGAATTTTCAGATAAATAAATACATTTTCATACAAATCTTACAGTGTACATGTACAAGTTTGCTGATTAGCATTTTCTAAATTTGAGTGAAAAAATAAATAAATCGCAATAATAGATTTATAGATTCGTATCGGGATTAATCGGTATTGAATCAAATCGTGATACAAATTGAATCGCCAGATATGAGGCAATTCACACCCCTACCAGATACTAAGTCAAATATTCCCTACAATGTAAACTGTTTACTTCACTGTAAAATTGTGAGATTAGCGGGAGAAATGACTGGGAACCACGCGGGAGAAAGGGTTGCGATTCGGGAGTTCCTCACGTGAATTGGGAAAGCGTAAATCCGATTTTTTTTTTTTTTGGGCCCAATGTAACACATGTATCAGATTTTTTATTCATGCAGTATGAGCAGTACTATTGAGATTTTTTTTCTCCCCCAAATCTGACCTGGGCCTCTTTCATTTCCAATGTGTCTGAACGCTCATCTTCACACATTCAACCTATACGTCATCAAAAACCAAATTAATATTATTAATTACTGTCATTAGCACATTTGTTAATATTTAATTGTCATTGTCTCACTTCAGTGCGTAGCGCTTTCAGGCTCAAAAACACTCTTCTCATGTAAAGGAAGTGGTACTGTTTTAACAGTTTTTAGTTTGAGAATTTTACGATGTACAGTAAATAGTCTCTAACTTGCCTTTAAAAGAGCTTATAAAGAGAGTAAGATTGTTAAATTAAAGAATAATTTTTTTGGGGGGCAGAATTGGTATCGGCACTTCTACCACACCTTTGCATCTCTTTAGTTTTGGAAGCATAACTGTGCAACTGCGACATCATAACATTCCCAGCCTAAAGCAGCTGTGTGTGGGGGGCTTTAGGAAGACTGCCAATTCTACGAAAACTGTTGAGTAGTGTGCCAGAAGAAACACGCAAGCACAAAATGTGAGTGAAGTGTCAGTTGGACAGACAGTGGAATATTAGAATTTGGAGTGAGGAAAAGAGAGACAGACATTTCCCTATGTTGTTCCCCTTAGTAGTTAGAGGAGAGGAGATCAAGGGAGGGAAGCTCAATCTCTCTATAGTGGAATGTCTGGTATGGTTACCAAGGTAGGGGGAGGGGGCAAATGTGAGTGTGTGTGCGTGTAGAAGTGTGTTAGGTTAGAGGTTAGTGGAGGCAGAGGGAAAGGGGGAGAAGCAAAGGGATTGTGTTTTTAATCTGGAGGGTCATGACCCTAGAATGTGTCACACTCTATCATTGCCATGTCTCTGAACAAAAGCAAAAGGACAGAAAGGGTGGGGACAAAATTGTTGTGAAGGAAAAGTTCTAATCTATATTTAAGGTTATGATGTCAATCAGAAAGAAATGTTTTCTTTGGCACTTGAGGTTGAAAAATTGAGAGTGGCAAAGCGTGGAAAATGACCCAACTAGACTCGGGGCCCATACCAGAGAGGTAGTTCCCACCTCTTCACACTTGTTTCTTTATAAAATCTAGTAGTACTGCAGTTAAAGCAGAAATCAAAGAAAGTGACTCTTTACTTGTGCTCACTTTTGAACCTTACGCGTGCGTACTTTCTGGTCTATTTTTATGCCTGACAGCCCCCCCCCCCCACACACACACATTTTTTTTTAAGAAAGGTAAGTTAGTCAAGGCAGAGGCACAGCTATAAAAAAAAAAAAGAGAGAGAGAGCGAAAAGTTCAGAGAAACTACCAGCTATCTTATTAGTTCTTAAAAGAAATATGAGCATGTCAACATGAACAGAGTCTACTGGCAGTTAGTCCCAAAAATCCAATCTCTGTTGAAAGATTGCAGATTTGCCGACATGCTAATTTCGCTAGCCTTTGTGCTTCTCTGGTCGCCGAGGTGAACTTGCTCATTTTCTGTCAAAATGTTTGATTGGTGGAATAATTAATCTCTTTCTCATTCTCTTTCATTCTTTGTCATTCTCTCTCACTCTCAACTCTGTGTCATAGTCACACACTTGATCCTCCCCCTTAACCCTCCACCTAACATATTAAATGATATCTTTAATACTGCCAACATTTTATGAGGTGTGATATTAACGATTTATGGTAGTCTCTCATTCGGGTCCCATCAGTGACATGATTGAGGGGCACTTGGAATGTGGATGTGAGTGAGCAGATCAATGATTACACATTTGGAGAGACGACAGAACAGGATATCATAATCTTCCTTCTGTGCCAAACACCTTTAATGCAGTTGAGACCTGTTCACGGGTTGCATTAATTATATGCCAGAGTGAGCCATTATTTGAATTTCTTTGGATATATATATTTGGTACTGCTAGGGATGTGCAGAAAAAATCATTTGTACTATATATACTATAGGCACTACATCTTGATGCAATGGAAGCAAAATACAATGCGCTATTTGGCAGTTACTTTAGTAATTATTAGGGATGGGTAATAAACTGGCCCCGGGGGGGTTGCGTTTTTAAAAATTGTACTATCATGCTTTCTTTATTAGTATGTCTAAGTCAGGTGAATTTGCTCCTTGCTTTGAGAAAAATCTGTAAAGATTAAGAAAAAGTATCACAAAGTCACAGTAACACACGATGGCTTTCCATTAGTATAATGTTAATTCTTCTTAAACAAATGCATTCGCTTTGGTGAATCAATATTTTAAGGGTTGCAACTTGCAACTAATGAGTATTTTAATAATCAATTAATCTATCGATTATTTTGCTGATTAATCAATAAATCCGATTTTTTTTCCCCATCCCTTGATATTATTTCAAATTGACCATGCAGAAAATGCAGATATTAATTATGATTCAGTTACTGGTCCTGAAAATGTCGAAAAATGCATTAATATGCAGGAAAAACCTTGCACAAATAATTTGGCATTTGTCAATCAAGATTGTATTGCTATTCTACTTTGCTCTTTTTTTTTTTGCTAGATATGTCCAGTAGACAGACACTTTTGTTTGTCTTGTTTCCTGGAGACGCCAAAGAAGATCAGATGTTTTTATGGAAGATGGGAAAGTAGATGGCAAGAAAATGACACCCAGACATTTCTGTAACACATTGACGTCATAATAAAAAGGATCTTTTGAACCTTTTGTAGGGACGTTTTACAGAATAGTACATTTGATTTTGATTTAGGCAGTCTCTCAAAGATGGTGAATTTATGCACAAATGTTTTTTTTTTTTTTGTCATTAACAGAAGCTACGCTTGCGTTATGTTCCAGGCGGATAGGGTGGTCTTGTTTGTTTAAGCGTAGTGCGCCATAGAGATTTGAGCATTTTATGGGGACAGAAGGCTTATGAGTTCTGCAGGCTCAAAAGGTGCACTACGGGTTTGGCTTGTGCTGTACCATACAGATACTGTGGACGTCCAAAGCATGTTTGTGCCCATGGTACAATAAGAAAGCTTAAAAGCAATGTCAATCTTTTAGCTACCTTTACATTCGACTGTTCCCGGCTGTCATGGCAACCCCATTTTAGGCAACTGGATGAAAGATGATGGTAGTGAGACAACACTGTGAGATGAGATGGTTAGGTTTGGGCTTCAACCGTTGACATTTTTTGCTACGGCAGTCACGATGAGGAAGTTAGTTGACTGCAGTCCAACTGGATACATGCAACTGAACCTTATTAGACGTGATACGGCATAAATGTAGTACTTTTGCTTAATGTGTGCTTTTAAAAAAAAAAAAAATTTTAATTAACAAACATGATTTTGTCCACTCTGCTTCGAGTCTGGTCTATTTCTCCAAATAAACAAAATGTCCTACCGGGCCTTTAAGCAATAAAAATATATATCAGAGTCAGTTTTACCTTGAAGGATGCTAATTAGTAAAATCATTAAACATAAAATATTCTCTTTTACATAGCACTGAGGAGGCAGCAAGACTTGGCTATATATGCACCTCTGCCTACCCCAGTACATACCCCAGTGCTCCTAAATTATGTTTTGGATTTAGTTCATATTGACACCTGGATCCCAAATTCTGTCAAAATTCATTTGAGACCTTCAATTGAATATGAGTAGTACTGAGGACTCTCAAATGCAAACCCACTATACTACAGCCGACGAATTACTCATCCACATCTTGACTACCATGGCAAATTTTTAGATTGTTTACAAATCTGTTCAAGCGTCTATAATAACAAGTAACGGCCTAACACGTTTCCCCATCCCACTCCCCCGCGTTGCCTCACGACCATCCCATTTCATCCTCGACGCTGCCATGGCCACCGGGAACATAGTGTAAAGCGTAGCAAAACACTGACACTATCACTGCCAAATAAATGTGTCCAAATTGCAACCGAGTTAGATTCTAAGTAAGTTAGGAAGCAAAAGGTGAATCATCTGCTCGCAGAAACATAATTGAATTGGTGTCATTTGTGTTCACGTTTTGCAGCAATAGAAACTGAAAGCACGAGTTCTGGAGAAGATTTGCTGGTCACAAGCCCCCCATCTCCACCACCTCCACCGCGCATCTACAAGCCTTGCTTTGTATGTCAGGATAAATCTTCAGGATATCATTATGGAGTCAGCGCATGCGAGGGCTGCAAGGTACGCAAACTCATGCAGTCACAACATACTGTATCAAAACTCTGGGCAACAACAGTGGTGCAGCTCGACAATGTGCGGCAAGTCTCTTCCACGGAGCTTGAGTCGACAGGGCGTTTGCATAATGTGTCAGGGTGGAGGCCATGACCTTTACACCTCCCCTAGGATCACTAATCCTCTTAGCTTTATCTAATCCAATAAGCACACGCACACAATCTTTACATGCAATTAGTATTTACTTTGTTAACCATTGTGAGTTTTTGTTGGTCTTGGGCCACACTCCTGTTCCAGGTTTATCATCCACAGAGTTACGAGCATTCGAAACACATACACTTTTTGGTCGAAGTTTCCTCCTCCCAAGATATTCAAGGGCTTTAGCAGTGGCTAAAGGTCACTTTACTTCTCTAAAGAAATGTCAATATCTGTTTTAGGGGTTCTTTCGGAGGAGCATCCAGAAAAACATGGCCTACACTTGCCATCGAGACAAAGTTTGTGTCATAAACAAAGTTACACGCAACCGGTGTCAATCCTGTCGACTGCAGAAATGCCTTGATGTTGGAATGTCCAAGGAGTGTGAGTTCATTACAAATGTTCTTAACATGCTTCAAACAAATGTAAATGGGAAATTGAAAAATATAACAATTTTGAGTTTTCTCATAGTACTGACAGTACGGTAAATGTTAAACTCAAACACATTTTAGTCTTGGCTTTTGTCGCCATCTGGTGGCTGTTTTGGACAAATACAGTCACTCTATATATAGTTCCTTGACCTAAATTGGTACAAAATAAAACCATTCACCAGTCACTCATATCAATATGACCACATACACAATCTAATAATTTGCAATACGAGAGAAACTAAATCAGTATTGACACAATCATAATGTATTCACTAAATAATAAAGTTTATTATTGTGGCTGTAGTATACAGTGGTTGAGAACTTTGCTGCGTCATACAAAAAGTAGCTTTCAATATTTTTGCTAGATTAGAAACTTCTCTCTATATAATGCAGTAATGTGTAAACCACTGCAAATGACTACCAGTCTACCGCAATCATAAACTATATAACTAATACATTGTAAAGTTAATACATATTTTTCTTTCTGTGCCAATCACAACAGACCATTGTTACCTATGTAAATGCAGAATTGTTGATATTTTCTTATATTGGATATTGTTCCATTGTGCTAGTGGTCATAATGTTGTGGCAGCTCTG